>NW_026057582.1:100970396-101139794 GCF_023721935.1 Panthera uncia | reverse complement strand
CCCCCCCCCCCCCCCCCCCCCCCCCCCCCCCCCCCCCCCCCCCGCCTCCCCAAATTGGCAGCCAGTCGGTGGCTCTCGGTCTGGGGTCTGGAGGGTGGGGAATGTGGGTGTGGGGGCCGGCTGGAGAAGCTCTCGCTAGCGCTGCCTGTGGCCAGACCCGCCTCCCAACCCCTCTCGGGCGCACACTTACGTCCACCCAGACACACTCCGCGCGCTCCCTCGCGCTCTCGCTCGCCCGCCGCCGCCGCCTGCTCTCTCTCTCCTGCTCTCCCTGGTCTCTTTCTACCCCCCCCCCCCCTTTTTTTTTTTTTTGGTACCATAGAGTTGCTCTGAAAACAGAAGATAGAGGGAGTCTCGGAGCTCGCCATCTCCAGCGATCTCTACATTGGGAAAAAACATGGAGTCAGCTCCGGCAGCCCCCGACCCCGCCGCCAGCGAGCCGGGCAGCAGCGGCGCGGACGCGGCCGCCGGCGCCAGGGAGACCCCGCTGAACCAGGAATCCGCCCGCAAGAGCGAGCCGCCCGCCCCGGTGCGCAGACAGAGCTATTCCAGCACCAGCAGAGGTAGGAGGCTGCGAGAGGGGCTGAGGAGGGGGCGGCGGGAGCCCGGGAGCGGAGCGGGGGCCGGCCGGGAGCGGGCGCCCGGAGCGCGGGGTCCGGGGCCGCGCGCGAGCCTGCAGCGGCGCCCCGAGCCCGGAGAGCCCCCCTCCCCTCCCCCCTCCGCCCCCCAGAAATGTTGCAAACTTTTGCAGCCCGTTCTCGGGTTGCAGGAGGAGAGGGGGGCGGGGGAGGCGGCAGGAGGGTTGACAGCCGGCGGGCTCACCCCCAGGCTTTGATTTTTCTGCAAAGAGGAGGAAAGATGCGTAGCCCAAATTAAATACGCTCCCCCAAAATACGGAGAACAGGAGAGTGGGGGCCCGGGAAAGAAACTTTTAAAGCGGCAGTGTCCTTTTAAGAAGGAAAAAAAAATCCGTTTATGGCCACCCTCCTCCGGCGTTACCTTTTCTCCTCTTGACAGTTTTGGCCCCGGCTGCCCCAGACGGGGTGTGTTTTCAGCCCCCCCGCAGAGCTGAGGGGGTGCGGGAGGAGTGAGCGACCTGGGAAGCCCCGAGGGTGGAGAGGGGGCGCTTCTGGATCTGGGGGCGACGTGGGCACCTTCTCTGGACCACGGCGGTGGGTTTGGGATTTGGAGGAAGGGCTGGAGGAAGGGGGGTGCGGGCGCGCGAGGTGTTCGCCAAGTTGTTTGGCGGGCGCGGCTAGGGGAGATCCGCAAGTTTGCAGACCCCGGGTTCGCAACCCAGCGCCCAGGCTGGCGGGGGGCGTGTGCACGCCAGCGCGCGGAGGGCGGTGGTGGTGTGGGACGCTCCACGCGCATTCGGAGTGAGCGTCTGCAAAAGCAAACAAGCAGAAACAGAAAGATCGAAATGCACCCAAACTTATTTCTGCCCTGGGAATCCTTCCCTCTCTGAGGTTCAAGCGTTTCTGTAAGAACCTGGGAATGGTCAGCGAGAGTTGAATGCTGGTTGGATAGTGCGAGAGATGTCCCCCCACCCCCCCATACACACACCTACCCTGAGCGATTTTTACACTTCATTTTGGAGAGTATGTGCGGTGGGGAGGGGGGGGCTCCATTGCCCCCTCTTTGCTTTTTTCTAGTTAAAAGTCGAGTGTTCGGGAAAGCTAACTCTCTTTCTTAAAGGTGTGGGAACCTGATGTGTGTGTGTGGGGGGGGTCTTGGGGGTGGGGGATTATTTATTTGATTGCGCCTGGAGTTTGCAAAGAACCGGAGGAAGCTACGGCTTTAATTACTGTTGTAAATAATGTATAAATCACGCCTGTCACTCCGGAGGAAGCGGGCTCGCTCGAGCAGCCCGGGGCTGGGGATCGGGAGGATCTCCAGCCCAGGCTTGGGCACTGGCCCAGCGCGCCCCCTCCTCTTGCCATTCGGCTTCTGGCGGCGACTGGGGAGGGCTGGGGAGAGGCGAGTGGGGGCCCGGGAGCCGCTCCCTTCCTCTCGATGTTATAGTTGGAGGTAGGAATATGGCTGATCATGTGCTGGCTGTTTTACAGTATTCACCCCCCCCCCCACCTTAGCCACACCCCCTGTCCGGGCGCTTTCCCATTCACGGAATTCGAGTACAGTAAAAGCCATCAGGATGACACACACGAAAAACATTTAATTAAAGGCGATTTCCGAGGAGTGAACACGCTGAACCGCGGTTTGAGCGGAGGGGGGGGGGGGGGGCGGGGGCCGGGGGTAAAGGGAGGGGGATCAGGGCTGGGGGCCGGGTCCTGTCGCCAGCTTGGTGAGTTTGTGTGTGGAGAGCTTTTGGCTGCAAAGAGTATATTTAGACCCTGAGACGGTGGATTTGGAATGCGAGCGGGTTATGTAACAGGGTTAATCAGAAACACTGGAGAAAATCCCCTTCATGTGTTTCTGAGTTTTTTTTTTTTTTTTAAAGCGGGGGGGGGGGGGGCGGAACATAGTATATACGAAGCCACACTAATTTCTGGTTTGTGCTGCCACCCCCTTCTGTGTTAACCTCCCCCCTTCCGTGTGTTATTAGCATCTTCAGGTGTCATTCTTGCCAGAAGGTGTTCTTGCAAGAGACCAGGGTGACAGGCTGCAGAACTGACTAACAAATCTGTAACTTGCTGTTCTTGCAAATTACATAACGCTGGGCATTCAGTACCACCAGACCCCAGGCATAGCAAAAAGGGGAGAGGGAAAAAGTAGGGGTGGGATGCATCTTGCACAGCTGACCTGTTGACCTTTATCCCCTTGCCCCCTAGAGGATCACCCCTTCCCCTCACTCTTCTTTGAACCATCCCCTAGTCCATCCCTCCCAGGATTTACTAGGGGGAGGGAGAAGAGGTAAGGCCCAAACACTCAACTCACATCCTGCACGCAGGCACTAGGTTATATAACAGTCTGAATGGAAAAAGGAAGGTCAGAGATGGAGGCATCCTTTAGCTAACACAGCAGTAGTAATAGCTTCCAGAAATTATGTGCATTTGCAGACTTTAACCTCAGATGTAGTGTCTGCTCCTCAGGGATACCAGTCTTTGTGTGTGTGACCTAGGGAGAAAAAGAGAGAATGTGTAAGTACGCCTGGTAGAGGAGAGTGATTTGAAAATGGGAAATGTTTGGGTTTTCAGATGATGTAATGGAGTTGGCAGAATATGCAAGCCGGCTCCCAGAGTGTAAGCAGCAAGAAAATTGGAGCTGGCATCCAGTATTAATGTTGCATAAATTACAATATCGGAGAGAAATTAACCTATACACTAGGTGATTACGCCTTTTTAATACTTAAAACATAAAGGCACACAACTCAAAAGGAAAAGCAAACATCATCACCTTATAATTAGCATTTTCAACCTCAGGGAGGATTGAATGGAGTTCTTGGCATTGGGTGAAGTGGGAAGCTTTTGGATTTGGGAGATGCTTTCCAGAGAGGTAGCAGGGTTAGCTTCCAGCCAGTCGATGTTGTGCAGTCCACAGAAACTGTGGTCTGGATTCTCATGACATTGAGGTGACCTCATGAGACATGACTTAGGTGCACTTGAAGCTGTTGCTGAATGCCACGCTCCTGGGAATCCCCGTGTGAATGGACTGCGTACCCTTAAGTGCCTGAGCTGCCAAAATCGGATGCGTGACTTTGTAACCTGAAATTCGGACCTCCCCCAGTCCTTAAAACTGGCAGAGATCCTTAGCACTTGCACTGAAACTGTCCTGTTTTCTAGGTGGTATTAATGATGGCTGGTGTCATTCAGTACCATCTTCACAGAACAATGAAAGGGAAAAAAGAAAGGCAAGAGACAACATGGGAAGTAAGAATGAGGCGGAAAAAAACACAGCGAATCTTTAATTTAACAAGGCTTTCAGAGACTTCAGGAAGCCATAAGCATTGTGACATAACTGTTGTTAAAAACCCTTTTCCAGAATCTCATTATTATATGCATGCCAGAAGCTTACATATTGTACTTCCCTAAAGTTATCCTCACAGGGCTGTGTGGTACGCAGTTGGTCTGGAACACTCGTGCAGTAGGTTGAAGGCTTTTAGGGCAGGCCAACCTGAGGGAAAAATCGAAACCAGAAGACGGGATTAACACTGAAAAGCTCAGTTGGGTTGAGATTGAACCCCCTGGAAACTCAGTTTAGATTGACGTAAAATCAGTTAACAAGGCCTGTAGTTTATTTGTAGCCCTGAGGACTTCTAGAACCACATAACCCAAGTGCTTCACCACACCCCGCTTTCAGTCTTGGCTGATTCACTTTCTGGGAGGTGCCCTTCTTGCCTGGCAATTTAGAGCCCTATCTAGAGATCGATTCGCAGATCAGCTTTTCTAACATGGTCCTGGCTCTCCACCGTGAGCAAATAAATGATGCCCCATAGTTTGAAAGAGCTACTGGCTGGGATAAAATCCTTTGCCGGAGGGATGGGATAATTATTTTTTTAAACTAAGGGACTTTAATTTTCCGGTAAATTGCTCATAAAAAACATTTCTAATTAGAGCCTTAAAAAATGTAATGGAATAATTTTAGAAAATGCATTTGGTGATAGTTGTGATAACCTTTTTTGTTGCTCCCCCCTTATTTCTTAAAAAGAATTGTATTATTAATCCAAAAGTCAAATCCTGAATGGCTAAAAACTTTTGTAGCAGACTCATTTTATGTTAGTCACCTTTTGGAATTTTCCAGAACCTACCGGCATGATGAGAAGCCTTGGCTGTAGAACATGTCTCCCTTTCCAAAGCTGAAATATGGAGCCTGCATGGAAGCTCCCTAACTATGAGACCCTTCAGCTGGTGTTTTCAAGGCAGCAGAGGTGACAGGCGGTACACACCTAGTTCCACACCAGGTTCCTAAGTGGGATGTAGGGAGGTGTGAGAATATTCATTGTTGTAGTTGTACCTCCAGGTGAAATGTTCTGAGGATTTTTGGTGACGGCTGAATTTCTTTTGGAAGTGAACTGACCCCTGTCCAGAGCTAACTTTTGGAATGCGAGTGAGACAAGCCCATGGGTTCTGATCCTGGGGCCACACTTTTGTCACATCTGACTTAAGATGCGCGTTATTTCTCTCCATTCTCCCATTTTTGCCTCCAGGATGTTGTGGTGTGATGTTTGAAGTGCAGACTGGGTTGGATGTCTCTGAAAATTCTTAAGAGTGTGCTCTTCTCTGTGCCCTCATCTTCTTAGTCTACTTGATGGATTGTGCTTCTTAGGTTATATTTGTACTTACGTGTCTATAGAAGCAAAATACATAACTACATTTCACGTGTCTGGGAAGAAATAATGATGTGACTGCCCTGTGTGCAAAAGACTACGTTTTCTAGAAAATCCAGCTCTCTCCATGTGACATAACGTTCTGCTCACCCGCTTTGTCTTCCGTGAGCCATTGTTCAGGAACTCTGAGGTAGACATCGTCTGCTCCCTCAAGGAGATTCCTGACCAGTCATCCCAGATTAGTGATAGATTCTTCTAGAGCAACAAGAGTCTGCTTTGAAAGGCCTTCCGGTTCCAGAGTGAACATTAACTTAGAATGTGGAATACCATAGTTTGAATATGAAGACTATCTGAATGTGAAGACTATCATCCTTGTTGAGAACTTCTACGAACAGTCTCTCTGTCCCTCCCTCCCTCCCTGCTCTGTTCTCCCTTCTGTCATTTTTAAAGTAGTGTTCTGGCTTTTTGGGGTGTGGGGGATTGTGTGTGTGTGTGTGTGTGTGTGTGTGTGTGTGTGAGATTCATAATGGGAAGTGTTGGTTTGGAAATGAGCTGTTCAGTTTTTCATTCATCTTACTAAACTGTATGTTAAGAGAAATAAAAGTGAATCATTTTGAATTAGTGCTTTAAAAAAAATTCTCCAGATAATCAGTGTTCAAGTGTTGATTAATATACAGTAAATCATGATTTTTCTATTTTTCTATAAGGGTACCAAGGCATTACTAATGAATTCGTTTTTCTGGCTAACGGTAGATTAACCAGAAATCTTTTCTGTCTTTTTCTTGTTGAATATGCTTTTTAAATGTGCTGGTCCCCTTTCCTACCCCGGAAAGAACATTGGGAATGTAATTGAATCTTTTTTGAGGTTTGAGGATCTTACAGTGCCACAGGGTCACTGTTCTGAGGATGAATTCTGATTGTACATTATAGAACTGTGAATGGAGACAGTACCAGAGATTGGACTAAATCTGCCATGATCCCGGTTTGAAAATTGTTTTCTTTTTCCATTAAGTCCTCGATATCAGTATGTTTTGTTATTTGCCGTTTTTGTTCTCTAACTTGCAAGGACCAAAACGAAAATTCCCTTTAATTAGTTAATTCTGGTTAACTGAGGTTTTTACTTTCTAGGAAAATTGCACCCTGAATCTAGAGCCCTAATTCTTTCCCTACAGTTATAGAGGATGTAAAGTCATTCTCAGATATTTAAGAAGACTGTTGTATTTACAAATAAGTTATGTAATATATTACCGTAGCATTATATAACTTCTCTCCCGTGTAATAATGGTGGATAGAAATATCAGCTAATTTTGCGTCTTCCTTAGATATACTGAGGGGTATCTAATAAATCTTAAAAGCTAGGAAATTCTGGGTTTGAGAGAAGACTTTCAAGAATATCAATAAAGAACATTTAAATTCCCCTAAAGGAGATTCTCCTTTAAAGTGTGGGCCTTTGTTCACCGGGCCAGTATGGAAAGCCTCCCCAGGACCGTGCCATCAGAGGCTGACTTTCTCAGGGCCGCCCCACCTGACTTAATGATAGTCTGCAGTTATCTTCTGGTATCTTTGATGTCTCAACATTGCAGATTCTTTTTAGGAGTCATGGTGCTCTTCTGTGACGGCCCAATTATTATTAGTTTGTTTTTGGAGTAAGGACATCAAGGAGATTGTCTAGAGAAGGCCTCGGAAGAGGGGGAGGGGGCACGATGAGGAATACGTGTGCCACAGCTCGTGGCTTGGCTTTTTGCTCCCACTTTTACAGGCTGAAGTTAAAAAGAATTACAGGTAACAATTCCCTTGTGTTGGTGGAAGAACTGTTTTGTTTTGTTTGCTTTCCTGACAGATGTTTATGGCCTCTGTTGACATGTCACCATTACAGACTGTCTTATCACATTATGTGCCGTGGCACATTGACGGTGGCTTGGCCCTGTGGCCTCCTGGTGATTGTCTTGTGCGCACAACCGAGGCGCTGGTGGCCGGCTGCAGAGCCCTCCGCGGTGGCCACCTCCAGTTGAGAGTGCAGGTTTCCCACCCCCTTGAAGGTGCTGGAGGTGCTGTTTTTCCTGATGCTCAGTCAGAGGCTGGAACTGAGTAGGAATGCTTGCAGGGTTTAGAGGCCTCATGATCTCCCAGCCTCTCATCCTCTCTAGCAGTGTTATTTGAGTTTTGATTGTGAACTATCTTAAAGTTTTTTTGTTTTTGTTTTTTTCTGAAATAATCAGGAAGTCCCTCCATCCATGAACAGACAGCGATAGATGAAACTCTTCTGGGGCACAAGGAAGGGTGCCACTTAGTACAGGATCCTCAAGCCTGTGAAAGAGGCAGCGCCTTGTTAAAAATACCTAGCTTACTTCGGGGGAGGATTTGGCTGAATACTGATGAAGTTTATGAAATATGAATGTAGTGAAGTTGCTATACGTAAGTGGTAGGCGTGTGTGAAAGAAGTAAGAAGAAATAAAATTGTGTATAAATGACACTCTGAAACTTGATGGAATTGTATACGTGACAGGAATGGTGACGTTTGGGTCTGTGCTTAATGGGGGAAAGTAAACTGGCTTAAAATCTATATGTCAAACTAGATGCGGGACTAACAATTAGAGAATATAAGATTTTTGAACATACTTTGTGAGCAAAGAATGCTACCGAGGATAAACGGGGAGAAAAACTGAGGGACCAACACTTGAATTTATGAGGAGGTATGGTAATCACTGTTTTAAGTAATCCAGACTATTAACTGCCGTGCTGCTAGGTAGAGAATTCGTTAGCCCAACAAAAGGCATAAATCGGAATTTGAGGTTGTGTGGGAGAAATCCTCTTGATCCCCAAAGCATAAATGCATGTCCTGAGAAGAAAGCTGCACACGATGTAATTTTTTCTGTCTTATCCTGATTAATTGACAGCCAACTGTATGCCTCTTTCCTGAAGGTGACTTTACAATCTCCAGACACAGACATTTCTCTCCGAAGTGGAGTGAAGGAAGGAGAACCCACAAGCTAAAGTGTGTTTCACTAGGTGAAGTATTTTGGGGGGAGAGATAAGGAGGGTGCAGCAGGGGAACGGAGAACTGTGTACAGGGATGGAGAGTGTCTGTTTGGGGCTGGGGAGTGGGGGCAGTGAATGAAGAAAGGAATCTCTGGAGGGAAAGGAGACTTCTGTGCAAAAGAAAATGAAATTAGCATTGACTCTGAAATGGCTGGGAATGTGACTTTCTAATTTTAAATTATCTTTAACAAGGGCAATGAAAAGAGGAAAAGTTGACACTTTGAGAAGTTATGACGAACTTGTCGAGAATGCCAATTGACAAAGGCAGGTAAGGGAATACTTGGAAAAACAGAATAAGAACAGGTCTGAAGGGCATGATGATCTTCTTCCTAGTGTGTTAAGGGAATTGGCAGGCATGTTTATTGACTCTTCCAATTAGTTTTAAAGAAACCTGAAGAAATGGACAATGACGGAGAAAAGCCAACCAGATGTGATTCTCCCCTTCCAGAAGCAGAGAGCTTATCTCATCCCATGTGATCGATGCCGGTCCTGGGGAAGACTGACTGTGTAGAAGTGAATGGATTTCCAACATACCAATCACAGAAGAAACAAGGGTATATTTAGCAAGTCTAAAACCTCTTCGATAAACTGCATTGCTTTTCATTTGCACCGTAAGGTCATAAAGCCAGTGGATGGTAAGAAGGCCGTGGTAACGACACAGCGTGTACTCCCAGGAAGTGTGTGGGATGGGGATGTTATATCTGAAAGGACAGGGCATCTGGGAGGATGAACTGCCCATAACTCTCAATTGTCCAGGTAATGAAGCATTGGAAAGCAAAGGCAAATGAAATACTTTGATAATCAAAAATGATGCTTCTTGTAGTGATCCTATTAGTTGACTGATGATGACAAGTGTGAAATTGTGAGCTGTATTTTTACCATTTCTGGCACTCATGGCCCATTTCTGTTGAGTGCATTTATGCAGAAAGTGGGAACCCGGACAATTTCCATAGACCAGGCTGTTAACCCAGAAGATGTAAAATTTCACAGCGTGAAGGATGAGGGTTGAAGATTAGCGAGGCTCTAAAATTTCTTGAGGCCCTACAAAGAATCCGTAGAAGAACTGATAACTACACTGATTGGCTCTGGGAAGTCCTAAAGCTCGTGTTCTAACCTTGAGCTGTGAGGGTGTGTGCTGGGTATGTGGTGCTCACTCATGGTGTTGTCGCTGGTCATGTTCTGTTAGCCCAAAGCCTGTTAGAGACAGAAGGGACCTTATGAATCATGTATCCTGGCCCTCCTGGTTTAGACTGACGCTCACAGAGGTGTAATAATGTGCCCGAAGTTCCGTTCCTAGTAAATAGCAAGGCTGTGAGAAGAGTACAGGTCTTCTGCTTCCACACCCAGTGTTCCTTCCACGTGGATGCTGTGCCAGGATGCTCAGAAATTCCAGGAATGTACAAAACCAAGCTCCTGCCCTCCTAGGAAAGCCCCCTGAGGATACTACAGTGTGTACACAAGTTAACCCAGCACGAGATAGTTGACACGTATGAAAGTCAGTGCGCGCCACGTGGGTTCTGCAGCAATAATAGAACATTATCAGTAATTGTTATTTTTTTTTAAATTCCACTAGGCATTTTTATTATATACAAATGAGCTTGTGAACTTGTGGCTGTGTCGAATAAGACCATTCTAAAGCACAGTGACCTTGCTGCCTGTGGCTCCGTGCTCTGATTCAGTAGGAAGTAAAATAGAGGCTATGGCAGGGAATATATTGTCGTTAGCGCCTGTGTGGGCAGTTACGCTAGCTGGAGCTGGCCACAGGGGAGGCGTCTCTCAGCAGCTGCCCTCTTTCCTCGAGGCAGAGGATTTATACAGATGTTCAGAAGCAAGTCTGCCAATGGAATGCTATAGAGCCAGGAAAAGTCATGTTGTAGTAGAAAAATAGCTTTTGACGGGAAAATGGCAGTCACTTATTAGTGAAGAGTAGTAACTTTCATAGTAGTATACACAGAATGTCATCATTTTTGTAAGGAATTACCGTGTGTGTGTGTGTGTGTGTGTGTGTGTATTAATATGGACCCATCTACACCTTGATAATGAAATGATAAGATGGTTATCTGGATTGATTACCTCTGGTGTTAGTTTTTTTTTTTTCTCTGTGCTCTTCTGTATTTCTGACTTTCCTGTGTTACACATGTATTACTTTTGTAACTAGAAAAAAATAAATCTTACTTTTTTTTTTCTCAAAAAAAGATTGTGTGTTGTGAAACTGGGGGTACTTTGAAGGAACTAATTCTGAGCTTAGTATGTTATACAGAATTTCTGGGTGTTTCAGGATAGGCCAAGTTTACTGGCCCAAAGAGTAGTACCTTTGATGGTCACATTCAGCCAGGAACGTCAGGAAGACAAGGGTCGTTCAGCTTGAATGTGAAAAAAAGTGTCAGATAGTGGAATTTCTTGCCCGTCTAGGACACTGTCTTTTAAGTGTTTATACCGTGACCTCCAATGCGAGAAACATACTACATTGTGAGGCAGTACACACAACACACACAACACACACACACACACACACACACACACACACACACACGGCACATGGGTGCAGTAAACTTTTCACGTAAAATATGTATCCTTTACCTATGATGTGCTGTTATTTTTGCTCTATTATTTACAGGCAAGATACAAATCTCAAGCCACCAAATTGGTTTCGTGATCTGTTTATGGGCTGCCTATTACAGTTTTAAAAACCCTGTCCTGGGTATGAGCGGGTGGCCTGGCAGTAGGAGGGAGGGTGTGAGGGATGGACTGTTTCCACAGTAACTGATGTTGGACTCCAGGTGTTACTCATGATTTCAGGGAGGAGGTGGGGGAGGGAAAATAATGTAAATACTTATTATTTGTAATCATATGGTATCTTTATGCCACTTTTAGCACATGTTCATTAATACCCTGTTACATTTAAAATTAAAAAATTTTTTTAGATTTATTTATTTTTGAGAAAGAGTGAGACAAAGCGTGAGCGGGGGAGGGGCAGAGAGAGAAGGAGACACAGAATCGGAAGCAGGCTCCAGGCTCTGAGCAAGCGGTCAGCACAGAGCCTGACACAGGGCTCGAACCCATGAGCTGTGAGTTCATGACCTGAGCTGAAGTCGGACACTCAACTGACTGAGCCACCCAGGTGCCCCCATACCCTGTTGCATTTAGACATGCATCTGCCTAGACTGGCTTAGAATGTAAATTCTGGGATCCCCTTTGCTCGGGTTTGTTGTCACTGTGTCAAGGCACGAGGGTGGCATTCTTTGATTCAGCAACTGTTTTCTGAGCCCCTTGCTTGTGCCAGGCCCTGTGCTAGGCTCTGGAAGAAAGCAGCAAACTGAAGAGGTCAGATCCCTGCCTTCTGGGATTTTATGTTCTAGTGGTGGCATCTCTCAGTGGAGCCCATGGTTTGGGTCACTTCTGATGATTCTCTGCTATGAGTGTCTTAGACTTTGCCTTTTTCAGCCAGTTCCTCATACGTGCTTTGACCCTTCCCCTCTTCTTCTTCCCAGCCCAGTCTCCCATCTCACGTCCCAATCTCTCTTGGCTTCTTGAAAGTCTGCAGTCATTTTCAGATAAGGCTGTGAGGTAAGACTCACCCTCTCCCTCCTGCAGTTCTCGTGACCCCTGCCTTCTACAGTAGTCAGTCATGTGGGCCTTGCTCACGCAGTAAGCACGCAACCTCTTCCTTTGCCAGGTTCCTTTATACTGTCTTACGGTGTGAATTTCCTGGGTAGGTGTCTAGTCTGTCCAAGAAGACCAGCACCGTGGTTTATTATTTTACCCCTGCACAACGCTTTGCAACAGAGGAAGTGCTCATTAGCTGTGCAGCGAATCCCTTTGACATTGCCCTGCCAAACTGGTCACTTTTTCAGTAGATTCAGCTCTACATTTCCCAACTCTGCCAGCGTAGCTTCTATTTGCTTATATTTCCAGCTGGGCCTTGGGTTTGGACCCAGCTGCCCTTGTTTGTCCCATTTCTTTCTCTCTCGGATCCGCCAGTCCTCCCCTCAGTAGCAGGTTCAGGCCTGCTCCAGTCTTGAGCAACGCAGATGAAGGAAGGCTGGACGTGTCGGGAAACAAGTGTGCATGGTTGTTACATGCTCCCTGCTGGGAGTGAGACAGACCTGGGCCAGAGGCCCGGGTGTGCTGGGTGCTGGCTGTGTGACTTTAGGTAAGTGAATTCACTGCTCAGTCTGTTTCTTTTATCACCTAAAAACTAGAGATGTTTATGATGCTGGCTTCCCAAGGTGGTTGAGGATCACCTGTGATCATGCGTGCGTGGCACTGCCAGGATGCCTGGTGCACATCAAGTGTAACTCTAGTGATGGTGGTGATGATGGGCACATACAGAAACAGGGGGTCCACTTGCCCCCTCTCGCCTGTCTCCTCCTCAAGGTCTTCGGCTCCCTTAGAGCATTTCTCCCTGGTTCCCCGTGGTTGCTCTATGAAACAAGCAAGAGCATCTGAAGGCATCTAAAGCCTTTTCCTTCTTTTTCTGATTGGATCTGCCCCAGTCCCTCAGCTCAACTACCATGGGCTGGATTCTTGTGAGGACGAATCACTTAAGCTCAACCCTGTCAGCCACTTGGGCTTCCGGAGCTTACACCCCACACCTTCCAGTGAACCAGAAGAGGGCTATGTTTGCCCGTCCCCTTCCTCCGTCCGTACTATTTGTTCAGTCCTGCTGGCTGTCCCCTCCAGACATTGAGGCTGTGGGAGCACCCTCCTTCCCACTATGCTCCGGAGCTCTCTCCCGCCTCATTTCTCAGCAACCCGTCATCATTCCTTGCCCTCCCTTCCCCTTTACTCACTTTCTCCTCCCTGCCAAAAATCACGTTGGAGAAGCCTGTCTGCGAGGGTTCCATTCAACTTGTTATACATTAATGCTCCACTACGGTGACCCACTGCTGAGTCTTTCACTTGTAATGTAATCTAATAATTTACATGCACTTTGCAAGCAATACTCTCAGAGACTCACAACCTGCTTGAAATTGCTCTGCTGTTACAGCAGTTGAACTGATGAGAGAGAGCAGTGTGAGAAAGAGTAGTTATGGGGACCACAATGGTATTGGGTAAACCCAGGAAAATAATATTAGTGTAAGGTGAAGGTGTGCTGATGGATTATAATATCCTTTCTTAGAGAATCAATTAAACTCGCTGAGGGTCTGGTATTGATTTTGACTTATAATTGGACTAGGATCAGTCAAAGTATAGCCGGTAGAAGCATTAGCAGGAAACAGGAAGAGGACCAAGAGTGGAAGCCTGTCTTTCTCGGAGGCTGTGAAAATGTTTTTGTTTGGATACACTACGTGACTTTTACAGAATTAATTGACACTCTGATTAGGTTGTTTTATTTCTTTACTCAAAGATGTTGGAAGCCAGTTCTCATATGCAGTAGTAATGAAAATAGAGTAATGCTGTAGTAATGATGCCGTTGTAAAGTGAATTACACCATTAATTAAGCATCTATTTGGTCTCATTTGTATTGTGCTTGTGTGGGTGATACACATACACAGACGTAGAGTAGCTGGTTTTTAAGAGACAAACTGTAGCTGAGAAGCCCCGATCCTATAATAATGAACAGTCAGTGAAAATAAGCCATTGTTCAGTGAAAAAATTTTTATGTATTTATAATATATTTATAATATACTTAAGTGTCTATATAAAATACACATATTTTGTATATGTGTGTATTTACACATACATGCACATGCATCCATATACACATATACACAGGCACATGCATATGTTATGACTGTCAGGGTGATCAAGAAAATATAGGGTGACTGTGGCCTAGAAATGTTTGCCTTCTGTTGCCTTTTTTTTTTAATTTTTTTTTTCAACGTTTTTTATTTATTTTTGGGACAGAGAGAGACAGAGCATGAACGGGGGAGGGGCAGAGAGAGAGGGAGACACAGAATCGGAAACAGGCTCCAGGCTCCGAGCCATCAGCCCAGAGCCTGACGCGGGGCTCGAACTCACGGACCGCGAGATCGTGACCTGGCTGAAGTCGGACGCTTAACCGACTGCGCCACCCAGGCGCCCCTTCTTCTGTTGCCTTTTAACAAGTTGGCTAGCTTGTATGGGGAGAGGTGTCTGTTATGGCAAGCCAAGTCAATAATGGTATCAAGGACAGGGTTTGAAAACAAAGCTTTGTGTATTTTTTGCAACCGTTTGGTCCTTATTATGGTGTCTGAGAATCTCTATTTATTGATATTTCTCAGGTGGGGGAAGAAACATTAAGGCCCAGGAACTAGGGTCATTTTATTTTCTGTCATTGATCTCCCAAGGAAGGGCATTGGCCAAAGAACTTCCTCCACAGCAGAAAGGTAGAGGCATATTTTTATGCCTTAAGTCATAAGCCAACCCTAGAGCAGAAACAGGATCTGGGAAGGCAGCATCCAATGTGGTTGCTCCCAGTGGGACATGGAAATTAGAAAGTCCACAAATCTATCACCTTTGCCATGGATCCAGTAACTTTAGCCCTTCACTCCTGGGAGCACTGGTGTGGGTGGGGTCGTTTGGCATTGTGTGTGAGTTTGTAACTAGGAGCGTGGTATCTCCAGTGAGGTGCTGAAGACTTCCCTCGGGCGTCTCTAGCCTGGATTGCTGTGGTTTTGTGCAATAGCCATCTGGAAGAGATCTTCCTGCAGTGGCCATCTAGAAGGCATTTTATTGTAGTCTCCATCTCTCCCCTCCACTTGCTTCAGAATTTTGCTTTTGCAGCATTGTCAATACCACCACTTGGTAATCTGTAACCTCGGAAAGACCTAATCCAGAGAGGTGAGATTATATGTAGCTTAGAATATATTTAACTTTAATATATATAATACTTGCTCTGATGACCAAAATGTTGAAAGCAAATTTGCTGCATAAACAACGGTGTGCTCACTGCATCACAGATCAACAATGTTGATTGTAGTCTCTGAGTATTTGAGGAGAGAGGACACAGCATCAGTGCCTGGAGGGTGGATTAAGAATATATTTAGTGGAGGGGCGCCTGGGTGGCTCAGTCGGTTAAGCATCCGACTTCGGCTCAGGTCATGATCTCACAGTTCGTGGTTCAAGCCCCGCATCGGGCTCTGACAGCTTGCAGCCTGAAGCCTGCTTCAGATTCTTCGTCTCCCTCTCTCTCTGCTCCTCCCCTGCTCATGCTCTGTCTCTCTCTGTCTCAAAAGTAAATAAAAACATTAAAAAAAAAAAAGAATATATTTAGTGGAGAGATTTTATTGCAAACCTCAATGAAAAAAATATCAATATCATATTGTGCCTAATAAAATGTTATAATGAAAATTGCCATGATGTTTGACAACATCCCTTTATTAATTAGTCTTTTTCATTACTATTTCTTAGTAGCAAATACACTCTGGTTTTATCGCTCATTAGTTATAGTCCTTATTGAATTCATGTTTTGCTAATTCGACGTGTTTATCTCCACATTGGTCTCCGAGACGTTCCTTGAGGGCAGTGTTGTAGACTGTCTTGAATCTTCGGTCCCCTATCTCTGTTACTTGGACATTCGGTGAATGCCTTTAGGAAGCCAGTGACCGGGCAGTTTAGAATCAATATGTGTAAGATGAGCCAGCAGAGGGAAGACTAGGATGAGGCAAAAAAATCTAATATGCTTCGAAAGCCTCAGATGTTTAAATGTGATGCAATATATTGCCTCCTTGCATTCATTCATCAACTATTTATTGAACATTTGCTATGTGCCAAGTCACATGTTGGTCGGTGGAGGTACAAGTTGAGTTAAAGGGAAGTGATAGGCAGGAAAGACCCAGTAATTTCAAAAAAAAAAAAAAAACGTGGAGAGTGCTATAACAGAGATACTTACAAAATATATAGCATACAGAAGAGGGAGGAAAATCTTCATGAGGAGTTAGGGAAAGCTCACAGGTAGGTAGCTTTGCCTGGTTTTAGGGAAAATGGGGAGAGATTTACCAAGGAGGCAAAAAGGCCAAGGTACAGGAGATCAGAGTTCATGGCACATTCAGGGAGGGTGAATGAGGTGTAGCTCGGCATGAAGTATGTTGGCAAGGACGAGGGGATGAAGCTGGACGAAGTGGGCAGGGGCCAGGTAAGCCTTTTGGACATTTTCCTATGCAAAATTTTGAGCAAGTGATTTCTTTTTCATAAGATCCGTAAACACAAGTGTGTTTGAAGTTGGGATGGAAAATCGACGGTGTTGACAAGGAGCCAAGCTAGGACGTCTCTGTGTCGGCTGTGCAGAGACATACTGCAGGCCAGGACTCGGATGGAGGCGGGCTGGGCTGTGAGGTAGCATTTCTCGGGAGGTAGAATGAAAGGCTCACGAGGGAGGTAGTGTCAGGAGTCAGTACCTGAGTTGGGTGGAATTACTGGCTGGGACAGTCTAGGGTGGGATGTGAAAGGGGAGAAGGCCTGGGTTCCCAGGCTTAGTGGGAGGTCCTGGGGAAGTGTCTGATGGGCAACTGGAAATCTGGGGCTGGCAGGGAGAGTGTTAGTCGGGGAATCGGGAGAAACAGTTTTTAACAAGGGCCTGGAGCTTAGGAGGGACAGCTGGGCTGGAGGCGTTCTGGAGCAGTGTTTTTAACAGGGGATTGGAAGGTGAAATTTTTATACCAGGACATGTGTACATGTTTACATCAAGAGAAGATAAGCCCAAGGTCCAAGTGGGTGTGGTTGCGAAAGTAAAAGGGATGGATTGTTGCAGTGACAGAGAAAAGTGTCTCAGAAGACTGGCTTTAGACTTGGCAATTTTACATTTACTGAAGCCATTAAAAAAAACAAACAAACCAAGAATGTCTTTAAAGTCAGAGTGAGGCTCTGATACGTGTTGCTGCTGCAGGTTGTATTTGAGTTTTATCTGCTTTGATGGTGGTCTCCTTCCCATCATGTCTAATTGATGACTATAGACTTGTTGCTCGCCTCTCCCGTCCCCCCCCCCCTTTTTTTTTTAACTTTCTACACAGCTCAGCATTGATTTATCCTGTCTCTAAAGGGAATCTGCCTCACACTTGGCAGAACCTCAAGGTTGGGAGAAATGGAATGAATAGTAGCCGTGGAGAGGTCTCCACATTGCCCTGGGAGAAAGGCTTCGTGGGAGAGAGAGTTGAAAGAGGGTCTTGAGAAAGGGTGTGAGATCTTCAAAGGATGGGGTCTGGCCATGGGAAACTAAATGGGAGACTTTTTTCTTTGTAGTTGAGAAAGAAACAGAAGGGCACAAGTGTTTGTTGGCATTGATTATGAGTGTGGTGGAATTGCCACTCTGTGTTTCCAACACATAACTGTTTTCAGGGGGCATCCACGTATGCGGTAGCCTCTGGAGGTCCTGGAAAGGAGTTGATAGTGTCACAGCTCACGGAGGGACCAGAGAGGTGTTGTGTCATTAGGGAGACCTGTTGAGTTAAAACAAGTGGGATACTGATAGGCCAAACTTATCTCGGACTCCAATGAGCGTGACAGGAGGGGCTTTGCCTGTCAGAAGGGCCGTTCCTTTGCCTTCTGAGGCAGATAGCAGAGCTCTCCATTGTTTTCAGTGAGCTCTGGCTAAATACTTTCCCTGTAGATATTCCACTAATATATCCTATGAATTATTTGTGTTATCTCTGTGCTGTGAAATTAGAGGCCTTCACCCACAGTGTGGTAAGCAGATTAAAACGAAAGCCTGTTTTTTATGGTATGGGGGAAACCGGGCAAATATCAGGGAACCATTTTGTGTGTGTTTGATCTGACAGTGGGGAGGCCTTGGGATGCCAGTGTCTTCTAAAATCTGAAAGCTGAGCTCCGGCTGGAGTTTTCTTCAAAGAGGTTTATATTTTATCCGTTGGCACTTCTGAGGGGGAAGGAAGGTTTGGAGTGGGTGATTCTGCGATGATTCTTTTCTCGCTGCTGTTTTTCTTCTCCGTCTTTTTAACTTTGCAGAAAGCCCTTCCAGTTCTACGGTCAGACCCCATTCAGGACGTTGGTGGCCAAACAGTCCCCTTTTGTTAAGCGAGCGTCCTATTTTTGTTTCTCTTGAAAGGTGCCCTTCAGGACAGCAGAGTCTTTATTTGGGCTGTTTAGAATCAAGCCCTGAAGAAACCTAGTTAGAAATTGTTCTAAACCCAGGCCAAGCGCCTCCTTTGCTAGTGAGGCAAAGCTAAACCCACAAGATGAAATCTAACCAGTTGGTTACCTGAGAACCACCGTGGGGAGTTCTCCAGCTTGACTTCTCTTGCTCTGGCCGCCATCCCAAGAGTGAACGCTGAGGGTCATGGCCTTTCTGTGCAGAGATGCAGGAAGAGAGTTCTGGCTCTTGGTGAAGAGGTGTAGGTTGGTTTATGTTTTAAAGGGTCCTGTGTCAGCTCGCAAAAACGTGGAGGATTAACGTTTATTCAATTAATCGATTTCATTTGCCTTTTTTCAAAGAAAAAGGTATCGATGGCTTTAGCCTACTACAGATAGGTCCAGGACTCCCACTTCTGCCCTTTTCTTCCACAAATTAGGTAAACTGAGTCCTTTGAGAGCACTGGGGCATGTGTAGGATTTGATAATTTGGAGGTTATGCATATGAGGTTATTTTATTTTCTTCCGTTATAATAGATATGGGCCCAACGTCTGTGATTTGAAACAGAATCTTCGTTCCTTCCCCAAAACCAAAGATCCTCTGGTTGAGGGCTCAGACGGGCCTCATTGCACAAGTACTGCCTTCACTTTGTGGAATTTTTCTGCCCACTTGAGAGATCACCTGGGTCATTCAGGTGGCCTGGGGAAGAGTGTTGGTCTTTGTTAGAGAAAGAAAGACTGGCTGGACAAGTTGGATCCCTAGGGGCAGTTTGGAGCCTCTTGAGCATGAGGTCATCGGTATATTTAAATTCTCAGCTTCCACACACACTGGTCAGCGACGCTCCACCCCCTCCTCGCTCACTGCATATTTTCTCTTGTGTTTCCAGAGGAGATCTCTGCCTCTTGGGGATCCCCCAGCCTCCTGGGAGCAACCATGCCACTGGTCCCTGTGTACACAGACAACTCAAAAGTGAAGTGGTTTGGAGATAGGCGTCATTTTAAGGCTAAAGTCATACATTTTAGAAAGTTGAGGGCTGGTTCTGTGACAGGGAAGTTGAGCTAAATATGCAGTTCTATTTTAATTTTCACTTTATGCCAAGGCAAAAGCATTGGGAGATAGGCTATAAATGTATAAGTAAGTCACTGCAAGAATAGCCCTTGCAAAATGCAGATTTAGGAAGGCTAAATATTTTCTCACATACTTTAATGCACACGAATAACTAACCCCTGATCCAGTTCCTGAGAAAGGGATGTTGTATAACCACTTAACCTTGATCGCTGTCGTGAATAGTACAGAAGTCTGCTTAGCTGTGTTGTAAGTATTTGGTTGTCTTCACTCCAGCCACAAAAACAAAATACCAGAGACTGGGTACATTAAACTACAGAACTTCATTTTCTCGTGGTTCTGGAAATTGGGATGTTCCAGACCCAGGTCCTGGCAGATCTGCTGATTATTGGTGAGGGCCCTCTTCTGGGCTTGCAGGCAGCTGGCTTTTTATGATATCCTCACATGGTGGAGAGGGAAAGTTCTGGTGTCTCTTCCTCTCCTTATGAGGGCACTAATCCCATCATGGGGACCCCAACCTCCTGACCTCATTTCAATCTAAATTACTTTCCAAAGACCTCACTTCCTAATAGCACCACACTGGGGGCTAAGGGCTTCAATGTATGAATTTGGAGGAAACACATACACATAATCCGTAACACCGGTTGAGGCTTAAAGCCTGCTAAAAATTTTCAGGGCGGTCGATTTGTCTCCAAAAAGTTGTTGCACATTCTTAACATGTTCATTTGTTTGTTTAAACAGAGTCCTATTTTTCTATGTATGTTTTATCTCCGGCATGGCCGTGTCTCATCATATTCCCGTACTGTTTGAAAGCTGCAGTAGTAAAGCCCAAGGTAATTAAGGCTATGGTATCATTGTTTTAAATTAGCATGTGTGATTTTTTTTTTTTTTGTAATTCAACAAGTTCCTTCATATTCTGCATAATTGGATCACATTTTAATTTTGTGGCAAATAAAGATCTATTTTACATTTCTATTAGAAAGACAAGCCCCTGTGGCTAGGTCTGAATTAGGATACTTGCTGTTGGTTGTACTGAAGGAGCAAGACTTTCAGAGTTCATTCAGCTTCTAAAAAACTCACCTGTGAATCTTTTGGGTCAGGAAAGAATCTTTGATTTAAAGGTATACACAGGCATAGAGTTCACATGAAAGAAAATATCGAAACAACAAGAAAATGAAACATATAAGCACTCACTGCAAGCAAAGAATAACAAAATCATGGATTATCCAGTATGGTATAGACTCCAAGAGCATATCAATCGTTGACTCAGGCATATCTGTTTGTGAATACATTTTATTATTTGTATGGTTAATGCCCTGGGAGTTTGCATGGAGCAAAATAATGAAGATATCAAACCAGAGAGTGCACCAGACACATAATTGAGAGGCCTAGGTTCTGATCCCATCACCACCATTAATTACATAAGTGGCTTTGAGCAACTAGTTGGCCCCCAACCCCCACCCATTGCCTCACCTTCTTCAGGTGTGCTCCACGTGTAGCTTAGGGATGCACTGAATTACAAGTTCCTGCCATTTCTGTCATTCTGTGACCTCGTGACGAAGACCCAGCTTTTTTTTAATAGGTTTTTTTTTTTAATGTTTATTTATTTTTAAAAGAGAGAGACAGAGCTTGAGCGGGGGAGGGGCAGAGAGACACAGAATCCGAAGCAGGCTCCAGGCTCAGAGCTGTTCAGCACAGAGCCTGGCGCAGGGCTCGAACTCATAGACCACAAGATCATGACCTGAGCTGAAGTCAGACGCTTACCCGACTGAGCCACCCAGGCGCCCCCAAAGACCCAGCTTTTTTGAGGGTCCAGCAGAGAATACACTTTTCTTATTGTCTTTACCTTATTTTAAAGTTGAAGCATAATTTACATCTCATAAAACTCACCCTTCTTAATTGTACAATTCAATGATTTTTAGTAAATTTATAGAGTTATACCACTACCCGCATAATCTAGTTGTAAAACATTTCTGTCTCCCCTGGAAGAGCCCTCATGCCCATTTGCTTTTATTACCCCTTCCTGCTCCCAAGCTAAGACAGCCATTAATCTACTTTCTATCTCTACAGATTTGCCTTTCCTGGAATTTATTTAAATAAATCATATAATGTGTGGTCTTTTGTGTCTGTCTTCTTTCACTTAGCATCATGTTTTTGAGGTTCATCGATGTTATGGCAGGTGTCGGAACCTCCGTCCTTTTTTAGAGCTGTGTACTATTCTGTTGTATGGATAGACTTCATTTTGTTTCTGCAGTCATCCTTTGATGGGCTCCGTTTTCTTTCTCTCATTTTTTTTTCCTGTGTGGGCACTTCTCACTGTAGCCTGCTCCAAATGAGGAAAGAATGCATCTCTTTAAGAGAAATGCTAATTCTTTATCTCCTGGCTTCCTTCGTGGAGGAGGCTAGAGTTTTGTGTTTTAAACTCTTTGAAAGCTCCCAAGTGGCCTGAGCTCAATGAACATGTGATGAAGCAGTATACAGTATCCATCAGTAAATGTGAAAGTACTTTCATTCTTTTCTGTGCATTCTTTTCTGTGATGTAGACCTAACATAAATATGAGGTTTCCTCATTAGGAAACGTGACTCAAAACCTTTCCCAGTGATAGCCTGCTTGTTGTTTTATATTCGTTTTACACATTGGGTAATGAAATACTTGAAAGCAAGAGTTAAAGACACTGGCTGTTACCCTGACTTAGTAATGTCACTTTTAGCATTTTCCTCTGGAAGTCATCAGAGTTATTATGAGCAACAACAAATCCAGAGAGGGAAATACTTGCAGAGAAATTTGTGCCTTGCTTTTCAGCTGTGAATCAAAAAGACTACTAAATATAATTGCAAAGAAAAGGTAGGTAGAAGGAGAAGGGGACTGATTTAAACGTTCAGGCTACTGACCTTTTTTTAAAATTTTTTTTATTTTTTATTTTTTTAAATTTTTTTTTCAACGTTTTTAATTTATTTTTGGGACAGAGAGAGACAGAGCATGAACGGGGGAGGGGCAGAGAGAGAGGGAGACGCAGAATCGGAAACAAGGCTCCAGGCTCCGAGCCATCAGCCCAGAGCCTGACGCGGGGCTCGAACTCACAGACCGCGAGATCGTGACCTGGCTGAAGTCGGACACTTAACCGACTGCGCCACCCAGGCGTCCCTTTTTTAATTTTTAAAAATGCATTTATTTTTGAGACACAGAGAGGCAGAGTGCAAGTGGGGGAGGGGCAGAGAGAGAGAGAGAGAGAGAGAGAGAGAGAGAGAGACAGAATCCAAAACAGGCTCCGGGCTCCAGTCTCTGAGCTGTCAGCACAGAACCCGAAGGGGGCCTCAAACCTAGGAACCGTGAGATCATGACCTGAGCGAAAGCCGGCCAGCTGAGCCACCCAGTGCTCCCAGGCTATTGACTTCTTAAAAGAGATGCCATACATGAGACGACTCTAGTGATTTCTATGCTTGCTGTTGGTTTTGTTTTGTGGGTGAAGATGGGGCGTGCATTTCCAGTCGGTAAGCTCCTAGCTAATGGAGGGTAGTAACCTGGCATCCCAGATGCTCCTCGAATTGTTCTCTAGTTTAGAGTTTACTCTGAAAATGTGGTTAATCTGCAGTATGTTTCCATCTTCAGCTGCTCCCAGGTCCATTCAATTTCCGGGAATCCATCCTTGGCTAGTGCCTTATGTAGAATGAGGGAGAAAGGCTGCTCCATTTGCTTCTTCCTCTCCATACGGTAGACGTGTTTTGTCGCCATGCTGTGTTCTGCATTTCAGAAAGGTTGGAATCACGGGTGATGTGTGTGTGCACACGTGTGTGCATGCATGAAGATGTATATATATGTCTACACAGACACATTTGTGTATATTCACATATAGTATATCCTTCCAGCTGATTAATAGGGCTTGACTTATGAGAACCAGCAACTTGACTTAGTTTTATTTAGCACTCAAATTATGAATAGCATCAGCAATATCTTTTGGAATTTAGGTTAGATTGTTTACTCTTCCCAGTGATGGAAATGATGTTGAGAGCATCATACCCTGCCTCTCAGGTCCCGGGAAGGCTTTGCCTTGGTTGAATCCGTATGTAGGGTGTTCTTTTTTTTTTTTTTTTAAGTTTCATTTTATTTATTTTGGGGGGGAAAGGGCAAAGAGAGAGGGGGAGAGAGAATCCCAGGCAGGCTCCGCACTGTCACTACAGAGCCTGATGTGGGACTCCATCCCATGAACAGTGAGGTCATGACCTGAGCCAAAATCAAGAGCCGGATGCCTAACTGACTGAGCCACCCAAGCGCCTCATATGGTAGGTTGTTGTACAGAAAGATAAACTAGGGCATTCTGTAGTCAACCCCAGACCTTCCTTTGTACAGAGCCTAAGATAAGGTAGCTGTGGGCATAGAGGGCCGCCCAAGGCTCTGCGCCTCTAGGCCTTCCGGAAGATGAGCAGGCTGCATCCAGTCATGACCACGTTTTTATCCTCTCCTACAGCTTTAAAGAGGGAAAATTTTCCTTCTCTCAGTACGGAGGAAACCAGTTGGGAAAAAAGTGTCCCCGTCTCTTACTTTTTTTGGTGGTGCAGTGGGGGAGAGAAGACCGGTGCACTTTTTTTACTTGGAACTGTGTTACTGTATCATCATGTTGATCATTACTAGGTTATTTACGTATGAGTCTAACTTGTGAGATCCTTGAGGATAGGGATGCGGTGGAATACTTTTATGTTTTTCGGGAAACTCAACACAGTGGTTTGCATACAACAAGCACTCCACTATAGTTTTGTGAGTCAGGATGATGAATACTTTCGACCCAGCAAACCGTGTTTGTGGGTATGTTAGTATTCACAATACTGCCTGGCACTGTTGCTGGGCACCAAAGAGAGAAAAGACGGAATCTCTGGCTCTTTCCCTCTCTACCTCCTCAGTACCACCTTCCTTCCTTGTATAACCACGTATCTGGTTCCTGTGCTTGCCAGGCACTGTGCTGGGGGCTGAGGTTAACAAAATAAGAATAAAATACTATGTGTGTCTTGTATGAGTTTGCAAGAACACGTATCCTGGAACAGGAGATGTGATTTGATAGGCGTTCACAATAGTTAGAAGCTCCTACTTATTGAACCCTTGTTCCAGGTCCAAGGCGTACTAGCTCATCCTTAAAAGTCTCTTGCATCCCTAGGAGATAAGAATTAAGACCCCATGTTGCAGATGAGAAGACTGAGGCCTAGAAGAGTCAGTTAGGGTCCAGAATGTCCATACCACACTGACCAGTGCAGCCCCCTCCCTCCCCCTAACAGTGATAAATGTGTCTACCTAACAGCCCCAGTGCCCTGGGGTCCTTTCCCATCTCTGTTTATGCTCTTCTGCATCTGCCGAGGCAGGAAGTTTTAGTCTAGGCAAAGGCAGCTCCTTGGAGTTGTTCAGCCAAGTCAGCTGACCACAGCCACCCCTGGAGATTGCTTTTTTTTTTTTTTTTTCTTTTCTAACTTTCTCTTGCCCTCTGCCTGTTCCTGTGGCAGCTCCTTTATCCTTCCGGTTGCAGGTTTTCCTTTTATTCCTTAGGTATCCTGTTGCCCTTTCTGGGCCTGAGATGGTCATGCCAGAGAACTCCTTGAGATTTAGCTGTCTTCCTTGCTGTCTTAGCTGACTTCCGGCTGGCTAGACAAAGTGAAACTCCGATCTTGCTGGAGGAGCTCCTGCGTGCAATCCTGACAAGTAACTTTAACCAATTGTTGAAAGCAACCTGTGCTTGCCGCTTCGCAGATGTGTGTGCCATGGATGATGAATACGAGAGATGTAGATTTTACCACACGTCAGAGCACGTGAACACAAGGTCGACACATCCTCAGGGCCTCCCCACCTCGTCCAGTGCTTTGCAGCCCCGACAGGAACTGCCAGCAGAGAAGTTGCTGAACTTGGCATTGGCTGGGGCATGGTTTTATTAAGCCAGACTCTTGTGGGCTTGCTGCCCCTGTCAGGAGATTGTCCCCACAAGGAGAGTCATAATTATTACCATGGACCCTTGTCTGGTTCATTGTTTTTTTTCAAGAAAGAGGGAAACTCAAACTTCATGCAAGTTAGGAAGCCTTGCCTGGGCCCACATGTGACACGTTGATATTTTGGGGCAGGGTTTGGCCCAGTGTAGGGCAAACAACATGAGAACAGCCATGGTGCCGACCAGCACATTGAAGTTTTTAGATTGAAAAGCCTGAACAGAATGTTCAGCTGGAGCTGGGGACATATTCCTTTCCTATTTTATCTCTGCCATAAGCCTTGGGGCTGATTGGAAAACACACCCACTGCAGGATTTGGATAGCCAGGATTTTATGTTTATTTCTTAGACCTGCTCACGCATAGTCTCTCTCCCTCCCTCCCTCCCTCCCTCGGTTCCTCCTCCTCCTCCTTTCTCCCTCTCTCTGCTTCTGCCCCTCCTTTCCTCCTTCCTCCCTCCCTGCCTCCCTTCCTCTCTCTCCAGCTCTTTTGGGTAGAAATCTGAAAGCTGCTCATCATATTACTGGTGAGCAAGTATTCTTTCTCTTTATAGAACAGTGCTAACTTCTCTGACATTGACACTAGGGCCCAAGTGATTTTTGCAAATGCAAATCTAATATATCCCTTCCTTGCTTAAACCCTTCGTTGAATTCCTATCACTCTTACAGTAAAACCAAACCCTTTAACACAGCCTAAATTGGCTCCTGTCTAGCTTTGCAGCCTCATCTTTCACTTGTCCTCCCCACAGTAGTTACCTGCATACTCTGTTCTCCAGCAGTACTGAATTGTGCTGCTCAAACATGCTGTGCCTTCTCCCCGCCTCCGCGTGCTTTCCCTTTCACCTGTGTTCTAGCTACTTCATTCACTTATTCATTCATTCATTCAGTCAGTCAGTCAGTCAGCACCGATAGAGCACCTCCTGGGAGTCAGCTACTGTTCTGAATCCTAGGGATAAAGTTGTGCACAGACAGACAAGCCCCTGTTGTCCCAGGGAGTTTACAGTCCTTACTTGCTAATCCTGTTCATCTGACAGATCTCAGCTCGGATTTTCTTCTTCCTGGAAGCTTTCCCTGACCTCTCGCCTCTGGGTTAGACACCTTTCCTTTGCCTTCTGGAGCCTCTGTATTTCTGCCGTCACAATACTTACAGCTTACCAGAATTCAGCGTTTGGACCTTTTGAATAGCAGGGAAGTTCCTTGACTAGCCTGGCACATAGTGGGTGCTCAATAAAGACCTGTTGAAGAATGAATGATGGTGGTACATTTAACACGGAAGGCCTTAGTGAAGAAAATACATTCTCTGTGCAGTCATTTCAAACAAAACCCGTTCTCCACATTTTCAACAGCTTTGCAGTGGCCTTTGACCAACAGGAGGCACTGAGTGTGCAGATGATAAGTTTGCTGTCAGTCACATCACTGCTCCTTTATAGGTAATTTGTCTTCCTGGTTGCTTTTAAGATTTTCTCTTTCTCT
Organism: Panthera uncia; assembly: GCF_023721935.1. Taxonomy (NCBI): domain Eukaryota; kingdom Metazoa; phylum Chordata; class Mammalia; order Carnivora; family Felidae; genus Panthera; species Panthera uncia. The sequence continues at coordinate 101,113,023 of NW_026057582.1, read as the reverse complement.
GGCGTTTTGCAGGGTCACTATGATATGTTTAGGTGTGGATTTATGTGTTCATTCTGCTCAGCATTTGGTGTGCTTATTCATTCTGATAACTCATGCTTCCCTTGCGTTCTGGAAAATTCTCTGATGTTGTCTTTTAATCTCTCTTTCTGAAACTCCTGTTGGGTAGATGAGAGACCTTCTCATTTTATTTTCTGTTTCTCTTTCGTATCTGTTCTGTTTCTCTCTGTTCAGCATTCTGGACGATTTTCCTTGGTTTTTCTTTGTGTTCACTAGTCTTCTCTAATTTGCTATATAAACTAACCATTGAATTTTTAAAATGGTGGTTTAAGATACATGCAGCAGAGTAATGATGGCTTTCCATGAAAATACACTCTTGTAAGCATCACCCAGGTCAAGACAGAAGAGTCTTCAGAGACCTGAATAATCTCTCCCAGACAGTACCCTCTCAGAGCTAAATGCTTTGTGACCTCCATCATCATGGATTTGTCTTGCCTCCTATTGAATTTCATATGAATGGAAACACACTAAATACATTCTTTGGTGTCACATCTTTAATTTTAAATGACTGATATCTGTCCTTTATAATTTTTTTCCAAATTTGTCTATTTTGTTTTGCAATAATGTTCTGATACTTCGTTATTTACCCTTATTTCTTCTTTATTTTAATCTCTTTAATCACTTCAGAGTTCCTTATTTTATAGAACCTTCCACAGTATCCTATTATGTCAGATTCTTATGGTGTTGATTTTTGTTATTGGTACCTTATTATAGTGGCACTTTTCCTTATGGGACTGTAATTTTTTATTGCAAATTTGTCTTCATCAGGATTGTTTTCCCCCGGAGAGTCCTGTGTATTTTGAGTTTAGAAGTATCCCTACCGTATAGCACAAGGATGGTGTAGATTCAGAACCTGAATACATTTGCACATTGCATAGCTTTAGGATTTCAACTTCCTATAGGATGGGGCACCTGGGTGGCTCAGTCAGTTGAGCATCTGACTCTTGATTTTGGCTCAGGTCATGATCCCAGCATTGTGGAATCAAGTCTCGCATCAGACGCACACCGAGTGTGGAGCCTGCTTAAGATTCTGTCTCTCTCCCTGTACCCCTTTCTCCTGCTCACACTCTCTCTTTAAAAAAAAAAAATTTATATAGGTGTGTGTGTGTGTCTATATATATGTATATATGTATGTATATATTATGTGTATATATATATGTATGTATGTATATGTATACACACACACATATATATGTAAATTCAACTTGCTATAGGAGCCTTTTTTCTTTTCCCATCTGAGGTTCTAGGTAGATGACAAGTTTCTGTCCCTGGGTAAAGAGTAGAGTTTTTCTAGTGTTGCTGTCATGAAGGCGGCAGATTTTCATGGATCTCTATTTCAATAAGAACCTCGATTCTAGCTTCTGGCCTAGTAAAGATGTATCTCTCATCTCCTGTCCCTGTGAGTGTGTTAGTACCCTTGTTCCCCCCCCCCCCCCAGGGGTATGTACTTTTAGGGATGTGTTCCCCTCTGCGTCCAGGCCATCTTTGCATCATGAGGCCATCACTTTTCTGGCTCTTAACATTTTTGCTTTGCTTCTGCCCTCTATGTTTTATCCTAAGTTTTGGCTTCTGTGAGTTTGTGCAAAAGAAAAGATAATTGAGGCACAGCCCAGACCTACTGAATTTAAAATTGTACCAGAAGAACCTAAAGCCTGTATTTTTATGAAATGTTCCGGGTGGCTGTCCAAATGAGGCAAGTTTGAGAAATGTTACATATGGTAATCTCTTAGGTTCTGTTTAGTCTGTGACGTTATGAGGACCTAGTGGTTCTTTCTGTGTTTCTGTCTCTCTTCCGTTATCATCCTCTCCCATCACATCCCTACAGAAGTGGGCACTGAAATGTCTAATCTGGCTATTCAGGCAAAAAGGAGTTGGTCTCATTCTATTCTGAGTTACATTAATCTTTCCTGGCCCGTGGCTAGAGGAGGCCCTCTGAGACACTGGTTCACTACTTTCTGTCTCTGTCTCAGAGACAGTATCAGAAAGGTACTGATAACCAAGTGGTGTGCAAATTTCTGAAGAACAATAGAAAGAAATTACTAAACACTTCAGTTAATTCAGAAATATTTCTTGGAAAATTTCGAGTTAACGTGCAGTGTTTGAAAAACCTTGTGCAGTTAAGTACCCACGGGACCGAATCTGACTGGAGGCAAATCACCCAATTACTGGCAGGGAATGAAATCATGTTTACAGAGAAACCTTCAGAATCCCACCCGCCCCTGTTTCATTTCTTCACCTCTTTTTGCTTGCAGCACGACTGTGTTCCTCTTGGGGCCTGGTTTCAGATTTATCTCCTGGTAGATGGTCTTACCTGCCTTCTTATCCCCGGCCTTTCTAACCGTCATGGCTATCGTGGGATACGAGAAACTGCTGGGGATTCTTTCCCTTTATTTTGAATAAGCAGCAGGTTCACGGATGTGCCAACAAATTCTCAGAGACTTTGACATTCCCAGCATTTAATCAGATTGGTCAATCTGGCCTGACCTTGCTGGGGCCCATGGGTCTGAAAACAATAGCTATCCATCCTTCGGGTTATGCGTGTGGTGCCTCTGAGAGATGCCTCAACTTTCCAAACAAAAGCCCAAATGTAAATTATGAGGGTGGCACGGAAGATAATAATTGTTGTAAAGCCTAATTTAGAAAGATCATTTACCGTGGCACTCTATTGCTGTGAAAATATATGTAGTCTCTCGCATTCTGCTTTCTGGGCTCAAACCACACTTTGCATTTTTTTTTTTTTTCCCTGGGACCGTCAATTTAATTCAGGAATGATCTAATTATGAGGAAGTGAATCCAGTCCTCTGGATGATAAGTGTTGACTACCCCGGGAGAAGCCCTAGCAGATGGTTAGTTCAGAGTGAATTTACCCTGGGATTGGGGCTTTGGACTGACAGCTTTTTTCACTCAATTAAGTGCAACAACTGCCAAAAGGACAGCATTGTACTTGATGCAAATCACTACTGTCGCCAGCGTTGATAAAGTTGAAGCCTGGGCCCTGAGTCCGCAGAGAACTTGTGAGGGTGTTTCAAGGCACCACATCAGTGTGAAGGAGAAACAAAACCCGGTGATGGTGATGCGCAGAAGAAAACGAGGCCCTGCCTTTAAAATGCAGGTATTTATTTCCTTTTCCAGGTCAGTCACTCGATTTAGGGCCTCTATTTTGGTGTCCTGTCTGTCAGTGATTCATGAGGTATCTCCAGCAGTTTGCTTTTGCTCTGGGCCCCACGGATCCTGGGGCTACTGGATAGTCCGAAAAGTTAATTTATTACCATTCTATTTGGGATACCTGATGACCCTACTCTGCATGGCCTGCCTACCCTGGGTGGCCCTCAAAACACCTGAGGGGCAGGGTCCGGAAAGGAGAGAGACCTTCCCAGCGTAGGTGGTGCCTCCGTACATGAAGAAGCCCTGCATAGCTTTCTAGGCCACCCCTCAGAAAGTCCATTTGCACCAGAAACCGTGCAAGAGCGACTCTTCCCTGACTCCTCTGCCAGGGCGGAGCTCTGATCATCTCCAGTCCTCACCGCAATGTGCAACTTTGACTCCTGTCTGTCTCTTTCTGCTCCCCGAAGATTCTCCTGACTTAGTGCTGGATTTCTGTGGTGTCCAAGGTCAGGACCCATTAAGATGTTTTTGCACGGTGTGACGAGAAATGGCTTCCTGCAAAACAAGGTCTGTGAGGCAAGCCTTTCAGAGCGACTCCTTTGCTCCCCCTGTGCCAGGCTTTCTTCGCCCTCTGCCCTCTGCCCTCTGCCCCAGAGGCTCCCAGGTGCCCGGCGGTGCTGCACAGCTTGTTCTGGGTGGTTATTTCTGTTTTACAAGCCTGGGGAATCTGAGCCTGAAATTTCTCAGTCAGGTATATGCCGTTGTCAGCCTGTTATCAGTTTCCTGATTTACTGTGTAAGCAGTTTTGATAATCCCTGTCATGTGTGATTACATTTCCCCCCCTTCCCATAACATCTCGGTGTAATTGGTTTGATAAACTCGACCTCAGTCCAGTGGTTTGCTTGGAATATACTTTCACCTTCTATCTGTGTGACTAAGATGGTTTTGAATTGCTCTGCTCGGGGAAAATCAGGCTTTGAGCCCCAAGCCCTTAGCTGCGGAAGCAAATCGCCCCGGTCAGGCGGCACAAGCCTGGGAGAGCTGGGGGCTCCAGTTAAGCTTCTGGAGTCGAAATGGAATTTTCTTTTCCTCCCCCTGCACGGGCCAAGAGTAGGTTTGTGTGTGTGTGCTCTTCAGGATCCAGAGAATACTCGTCTTAGATCTATATCTGGGGCTATTGGACCGACCTCTTTTCCATACTTTGTCTTTATTGAAAGTTGGAATGCCTGCTTTATTCCAGGAAGACTCAGTGAGGGAAAGGAGCTTTAATTGTTTCCATTTGTTCTTTTCTTTCCTCCCTGCAATGGCTGTCCTCCTGAGGACAGAGAAGGAATAATCAGTAAGCATTGACAACGGGGTGTCTTTTGGTAAATTGGGTCTTTTGGTCAACTTGGGGTTAAACTGAAATGCAAAAGCTACTTAGTGCTATTTTTTACATTAAGTTGTCTTGTAATTTAGTACCCAACAGTTCCAAGTCTTCATGGAGAAGACAGTTTTAGAATGGGAGAATGAGTAAGATTTGGAAGAGGAGAGATGGGTTGGGGCAGGTGAGAGAAGGGTGTTTCTGCAGCTAGCAGGGGAACAGCCTCAGCAAAAGTAGGAAGGCTGGAAAGCCCCGTGGGGAGAAGGGAAGGGCCTGCTGGCATGTGGGTGGAGGAAAGGGGAATAAACAGAATAGTCTAAATTAGTGCAGAGAGCAAGACTCCTTATTGCTGGGCTTTGGAGTTTGAATTCAAGTCTGCGGGCAGTTGGGAGCCACGGAAGGTTTTTGAGTGAGGGATGACATCGTCAGAACTGTCTCCCCCCCACTCCAGAAAATAAAAGGATACAGCAGTATGTAAAGTCATCTTTTCTTTCTTTTTTTTTTTTTTTTTTTGTTTTTACATTTTTTTAGTTTTGAGAGAGAGAGAGAGAGAGAGAGAGAGAGCGCGCACAAGTGGGGGAGGGGCAGAGAGAAAAGGAGACATAGAATCCGAAGCAGGCTCCAGGCTTCGAGCTGTCAACACAGAGCCTGACGCGGGACTCGAACTCACAAACTGTGAGATCATGACCTGGGCCGAAGTCGGATGCTTACCCGACTGAGCCACCCAGGCACCCCATCTTTTCCTTTTTAGAGGAAAATATTATGCAGGCCAAGGCTTTATCACTACTCAAATAGTAATTATTTTAAAGAATTATTATTCTAGAATTTTAAATCCTTTTTAAAATTAATTAATTAATTAATTAAATGTTTTTTTCTTGAGAGAGATAGGGAGAGAGAGAGAGAGAGAGAGAGAGAGACAGGGCATGAGCAGGGGAGGGGCAGATAGAGAGGGAGACACAGAATCAGAAGCAGGCTCCAGGCTCTGAGGTGTTAGCGCAGAGCCTGACATGGGGCTCGAACTCACAAACCGGGAGATCATGACCTGAGCTGAAGTTGGATGCTCAACCAACTGAGCCACCCAGGCGCCCCTCATTCTAGAATTTTAAAAAATGTGGACAATATTTTTTTCTAGGACACAGACTTTTCTGGAGGTATCCCTGAGAATTTCTGTCCCTTCTTCTAGTCTTTGAAGATAGAAGCCACATACACTCCCATTGGCTTGTCCCACTGAGTGATTCCACAGCTGTAACGCTCATTCCCGAATATCCATGATCGGAATGTTTCACAAATGTGGATGTGGACGTGCCAAGGATGAGAATGGGGAGAAGTCTTTCATGCTAATTTATCCTGGTTATTTTCCTAGATCGAGATTTAAAGTGGGATCAGAAGATGTTACGATGGTTTATTTTAGACAAAACAGGCCCAGTCTTGTGAAAGCACCTGGCTGTGGGGTCATTCCTTGACCGTTCTTCTTTTTTCTTCAAAATTTTGATATTTTGCTCATCATGATTTTTTTGTATAAACAGTAACTTTTAGGATACTGTGTTAAAATATGACTTATCTTGATTACAGAGTTTTTTGGCACCTTTGTATTTTGTGCCTAAGCTGAGTGCCTTATTTGCCTTGTGTAGTCTGGTCCTGTTGAGTTTACAAAGCAGAGTGGAAAATCTTTTCAGTGCTGCGGGGTTTTTCAGCCTTTCTTCCAATCTGCTCCTATCCTTGTAAATCTGTCCCTCACACCGCACCAAACAAACAGCAAACAAACCGACACAACTCTCAGGCCTTCCTTGAACCCACTGGGAGTGTCTTGCCTGCACCTGTGGTGGGCTCTTCCCTTGCCCCTCACCAGAAGGTTTTGAGCTGTGCACGGTGAGCACATCTTATGAATGGGAACCTCCTTGTCGAGGCTGACTTCACCAAGTTTTTTTGGAAGGGGCCCAGGACAAACCTGCTTCATAATGAGATCTGCTGGGGAGCATAGAGGATTGGAAACATGGTCCGGTGGATTTATATTTTTTGACATCTTGACAGTTCCCAGTGAATGTCCTTCTCTTAGCCTCACCTGACAGAGTCCGGTTTAGAATGAGGGGTTCCCTGCAGAGCTATTCCTTCTCTGTAATGAATAAACATCCGCCGATGAGTCTAGAAGGAGAAATGAGAGCTTTGGAAGGGCCTCCAGGAGAGTTAACCCTCATCCCTTACTTTGCACTAGGCAAACCGGAGCCACAGGGAGGCCGTGGGGCTCCTGTTGAGCCACGCAGCCTGCAGTGGAGGGGCAGGACTAGAACCCAGGACGCAGTCCCGCTCTCAGCAGGCTTCACCCATGCCCGGGGCAAAGGTGGGATCCACTTTGTCCTCACTGTAAAGCAGCCCGTTACTAAAGCTTCCCTCTGATTCTGGGTTTCAGTGCCTTCCCTTCCGAACTACATTAGGCCGCTTAAGTGCCTTTATTGCCAGGTAGGGAGAGGGAAAATGCAGGCAGCTTTGTAATTGAACAACCATGCTCTTGTCAGTACCCGTTATTTTCAAACCAGCTGTTACAGGGGGCCAGTGCCCTGGTCTGGCACGGTGGCCTTCTCCGCCTCTCTGGCTGAACACTCCTTGACCACTTTCTCCCTGTGGTCTGTGGGGCGATGTGTCTTTAAATGTTCGTTGTTTCCTAAGTTCTGCTCTGGCAAGCAAGCTCTGCCTTAAACCTGCAGAGTTAAATTTACCCAGACTGACAACTGTATATGCAGGGTTGAGTTACATAACAGCAGTTGCTGCTTTTCACTTTGTGCTAATCCAAACACCGTGCTCAAAGAGCCCGTGAAAAAGCAACCTTCCGTTCGGTGCGCTGCATGGGTGACTGGATTATGTGTCTTTATTTTTTTTTTTTTTTTAAACACTGGAACAATTATCCCATTATCCTGACTTTGGTGCCATTAGGTGACTTTTTTAATATCTTAATTATCGGGTTAGCAGATGCTTTGCGCACATGTGCAATTTGTTAATTGATGCTGTTTGAAATGAAATCCAGTTGTTTTCAGTGTATTTCATAATATTATGGCTAACCGAATCGTAAGGCTCCCAGAATTGTAAAGCTGCTAGCAGGAAAAATGTGCGTGTGAGCCTCCATGCTCCCTCTCTCTGATAGTCTCCTCGCGTGCAGCTTGTAGAACTCCTCTGTGACTGTCGCCTCCCCAGTGTTCATCTGGGAAGATCTCTGGACCCTTGCAGGCTGCAGTGGGCCGACGGGCTGGGCCACCTCAGCTGCAGAAGGAGGCTTTTCCATCTTTGAGCAGCCCTGGCTTGCTGGGTGAACTGCTGAGCTGCCCGAGTCATCACAAAGAGACTCAGGGCGCCCGTGGACCAGCGACACAGGCTGCTGGTTGGGTGGGAGGCTAATGTTACAGATGTTTGGTACAAGCCACCCCTTAACTATTCAAGCAGTCCCACAATACTTATTGAGGAAGCAGTGCACGTGAGGTTAAATAGATGTCATTTCATGGGGCGAAACTACATGGCCATTGGGGTCCGATTTGGTTTTGAATTCTGGCTTTTGGTTTATTTGCAGTGCCTCGGCCCAGTAATTTTATGTCCTTCGGGCTAAGTTTCAACAAAGGGAAGAGAAATAACCCACTAAAGGGCCTATTGACGAAGATTATGAAGTGACCAGCAATATGCTTGACGCATAACAGACGCTCAGTAAATGGTCACATCTTCCCTTTATTGGTCTTGTCTACTCACGCGGGATAGAAGGATACAAGTAGCTTCAGGGTACTGCTGTGTCAGGGAAGAGGCAAAGCATCAGTATGTGTTTAGTTAAATAAAAGGGCAAAGTGATCATGTGAGACATGTCCCAAATAGTCTGGGACTCATTGGCTAGTTATTGGTATAGACCTAAAATTCAGTGAGCTGAGAAGAGGAACTAGATCACTAGTAAGTTGAGATACAGATGGTGCTTCGAAGCAGGGTAGACTTTGACCAGTCCTTGAAGGATAGATAGAATTTAGATAGATGGAAAGATGAGTGGGGAGTGTGTGTGAGTGTGTGTGAGTGTGTGTGTGTGTGTGTGTGTGTGTGTGTGTGTGTGTGCATGCGCGCTCGGACGCATGGGGATGTCAGTTTCTTACCAGTGGTGGCAGGTTATGCATAGGCACAGAGATGAAGAGGCTGAAAGCTCATTTATGAAATAATGAGAATATGCATTTGTTTGGTCGCGATGGTTTATACGTGGTAAATGGTGGAATACGAGGTTATGTATATATATATAGCTATAGATATGAACCCAACTGTGGAGAGCCCTGAATACCAGATTAAGGAAATTGTTGCATTATCTAATGTGGTTTGGTTTATTAAAACATGGAGCTCTGAATAGACCAGCAGGCTTCTGGGAAGCCCAACACAGCAGTGAACCCATGAGTGAGCGATAGACCTCTGGTGGCCGAGAGAGTTACTGCAAAGCTTAATGGTATGAATTTTGTTTAATTCATAATTCTCATGAGCTTGGCTATATTGTAAATTGGAAGCAGAATGTAAATAACGTCCAGGCTGACAGCGGTAATGGCTCACAGCCTGAAATCTTACAGAGTCAAAGGAGCTACAGAAAGCGGGAAAAACATTATGAAACAGCCTGGGGTCATTTAGAGATAGAATGACCCTCTGTGTACTTCTGTAGATACTAAGGAGATCGCTATCTTACAAAACAATAATTGATGACATGAAAATAACAACATTAACAATATAATTAAGCATAACAACAAAAAAAGGCTAATATTTTTTGGCTGGCACAGTGCTAAGCATTTTATTGCATTATCTTATTTAATTGTCACAGCACTTCCATGAGAATGGTCTTGCTAAATTGTCCCTGTACACAGATGTAGAAAATGTAGCTTAGAGAGGTTAATTAACTTGCCCAAGGTCATAGCAGTTGGAAAATCGTGTGACTGGGATACAAACCCGGACAGCATGGCTCTGCCTTCTAACAAATACTCTATATTCCCTAATACCCTTCTTGCCTTAGGTCACAATGAACTGATGTTCAGGAAACCAACCCTTTGACAACACATTGAAATGTCCAGTGTTTCATTCACAAATCTTACAGTGAAAAAATAAACAGTGAGTTTTCAATGTCTGTGAAATCACTTATATGGAATATTGCCTTCTCCAACAACATGGTTGAAATGAGAAATTATTGCACATTTTAGGTCAATATAAGGAATATGTGTTGGTTTGTTCCTGTCCTTTCCCCTGCCCTGCCCTGTGCATTTTCTTTCTTTCCTGGGAGCTTGGAAGGACAAAGAGTCACACTTCTCTGAAAGGCATTCCGTTTACCTTCTGCTCTAGAACTTGAAGCAATTTCATTAGTGCCCTCATTGATTCACGTTTGACTTTAGTGCACTTCCCTCTGGCCATTCATTATGAGTCTTGGCCTTGCTGCAAGGGTGAGTGAAGGGCAGCGAGAGGTACGGTTCGTAAAAGCACACTTCTTAGGGCTGTAGGAAAGCGCTACATCTGTTGTTGAAAATGGGGCCATTGTAAGACCGGCAACTCTCCTACATGCCCCCCAAAGCCATCCACTAAGGTTAGTGTCTCTGGGTGGCATATGGTGGAAATGGAGCATTAAGGTCTTGATGTTTGACGTTGTCACTGCTTCTGTGACCCCGAGGAAATTATTGAACGTCCCTGGGTCTCAGTAGGTCTACAACTGTAAAAGTGGAGAGCTGAAATATATCATATATAAAACAATTAACATGATGTTTCTTCATACTCAAATGGAACTGCCATTAATATTGATGTTGGTCATAATTATTTGGTGTTCAAATGAGAAAAACCAAACTCAAGCTCACCAAAAATGGGAATTAATGGGCTTACATAACTAGAAAGTTTCAGGGGAAAATCCTAAGAGTCAAAGAGTTTCTGAGTTGGCCTTTCTCTTTTCTCAGGCAGTTTCTCTCTAGCAAGAGATCCAAGGAAAAAATTCAACTCTCCCTGCTCTGGGTCCTAGATGAATCCTCAAAAACATACCCATTGGCTCAGGCTGGATCATGTGACACCCCCTCCCCCATCCTCCACCATTAACTGTGTGTGGGAGGAGGCATATGACACTTAATGACCAGCCTGGGTCTTGTGCCAATCCTTGCAGAACATGTAGTAGAGTAAAAATATATTTTTGGTTTTTGAATGAATAGAATTCAGATAGGCTGAGCTGAGATGCAGACAAGTATTTCAGGATGATATGAATAAAAGTTTAAGGGGTGGAAATCAGCATAATAATGTTCAAGGATTAATAAAAACGTGTATGGTTGGAGGGACACTTAGGGGGCTCAGTCGTTTAAGCTTTTGATTTCAGCTCAGGTCATGATCTCCTGGTTCTTGGGTTCGAGCCTCAGGTCAGGCTCTGTGCTGACAGCTCGGAGCCCGGAGACTGCTTCGGATTCTGGGTCTCCCTCTCTCTCTGCCCCTGCCCTGTTCTCTCTCTCTCTCTTGAAAATAAATAAACATTGAAAAGTTTTTTTAAAAAATAAAGAAGTGTGTGGTTGGAATAGATGGGTCATCCTGGGGGGGGAAGAAGATGCAAGTTAGGAGAGAGAATATGGGCTGGGGTGGGTTCTGACAGCAGGGCTTGTGGCTGGTTGTTACTCTCTTGGCAATAGAAAGTTGTGGAAGGCTTCACTGCTACGAAGTTGTAAGATGATAGTAATAGCAATAACTGATATTTGCGAACGTTGTTCCATTTGCCAGTCACTGACATAGATACCTTGTCTGTTTGATCTCCCAGCAGCCTTGTGAGGCAGGTGTTAGCTCTGTTTTATAGATTAGGAAATACGTATTCTGAGGTTTTAAGGGGCTTGCTGGAGGTCCCTGATTGACAGTCACAGAGCTGGGAGGTCACCTGGTCTCTGCTCAGCAGATGACACACCCAGGGTGGGAACCTGGTGAGGTTGAATGTGAACTGGCAGCCACAGGCATCAATCATTTATTCATTCCCTAAATCACTAATGAGTGCTACCCAAGGAAAAACAATAGGTTCACTCGCTGCCTGACTGGCTTTGGGTCTCAGGGAAGTCAAGAGCCACTTTGCATCATGGCAGACACCTGTATTTAAGGGTTCTTCCAGGTAAATGAGGCTGGGCCCAGCCCTGAGCTGCAGACAAGGCCGCAGGTACTGGGCATGTATTTTTGTAGCAGGTATACCTTTGGTGGTGAACGGGATACCTGTGGGCCTCAGGTAGGGATGGTAGGTTTGTCATTTTGTGCCGCCCTTTTAGATGTTCTCCTCTACCCTGGCTGGAGTGAGCTGGATCCCTTGTAGCTGGTTGGGGAACCGGCAATCCAGAGTGATTTGCCTTTAAGCACAAGCCAGTACAACATGTCACTTTTAAAATAAAACACATTAATTTACGGAATGACTATTTTATGGTAAAGAGCAGCCTGTCTAAATGAGGGGAATTAAAGGCCACTGGTCAAGTCCTCTGCATTATTCACACCACCCTCCTCAATAAATCACAATTGCTAAAACTGCAGGTTAGCACTTACTTAAATAGCAACGTGTTGGTTAAGGACAGCGTGTGCTGATGTGACCTCCATTTGCACACAACATGCTCTGTGGGGAGCGAACCCCTCAAGAGCCACGCGTATCCCTGGGCCCTCAACCTACCTTGTGCACCACTAAACAAGTTTTAGATTGGGCCTGGACTGCAGTTGTAATCTTCATTCTAGGCAGCCTTTTCTGGAAGAAGTGAAGCTTGAATGGCAATAGTATTTGGCATTCAGACCTTACAGCCCCGTGCAGACCTGACTTTTGAAGATTCTTGTTGCCACCAGGTTTTCAGAACAGATGCAGGACTACAAAATGTGGGGAATCAGAAGTAATGGACCGGCCCACTGGCACCTTGGGCCTTTGCTGGAGCTGCCTTGACGGACATGGCTGTACTTGGGGTACCACGCTGTGCCCTCGGGTTACTCTGTGTGTGTAATGTCCACCCGAGGGCCACGTTGTTGTTTTTATTGTTTGGAGAGAGAGACCAGAAGAGCAGTCACCCTGTCCGTTCCCCTGGAAGTAAGGATAGAAGGGGAAGATGAATATTTTACAGGTTGACTGTGTGTTCATCTGCAAAGCGCAGGTTTTGACTAAAATGGTTTGGACACAACCTCAGAAATACAGTAGCCAGCCTCTTAGTCCTCCCGGCACGCATCTAAGAAAAGAAAGAGAAGGGGCTGCGTGGTGGCGTCATCTTCCCATTTCACTTCCAAGTCTTGGGCGTGCCCCTCCATCAGAACTGATTGCTGTGCTGTTGCTACGATGAGAACGGTGGCAGTACAGATGTGCTTTCTTTAAGAAATTTCAATTTGTGAAATAATAATGTAGGTGGTAATTAGCGAGCGTGCGCTCTGCACCAAGGGTCGTACCAGAGGCTTCTTGTATCGTGTTTGCATCCTGTGTGATGATTGTGCAAGGGAAGTGCTGCTGTTCCTATTTTTAGATGAGGAAACAGAGGTTCAGAGCTTTGCCCAAAGCCACAGCAGTGGAGCCAGCATTTCAACAAAGGTCTCTGCGACTCTAAAGATTATGTTCTTTCTACTATGCAATGCTGCTTCCCAGGTGAAAACCCAGACGTACCAAATATCTCCCTGATGCATTTAGTCTTTGTTTATAGATCATTAATTTATCAGCTGAAAGGCTAAGAATCTCAAAACTATACGGTCATAAGCTATTGAAGATCAATCAGGTGCGGTTTTGTTTTTGTTTTTGTTTTTGTTTTAAGGATGCCAATGGGGGAAACAGATCCATATATACAACTGAAAGTATTTATACTTTGTATAAATTATATGTAAAATTATACACACACACACATACGTGCAAGCATTCAGCACTTTACCCATTGGGTGATATATAGGTTCTTCCTTGAATTGTTTATGTAGCCAACATCTTCCATGGCTTTATTTTGTAGTGAAAGCATCTTTGGATATTTAAAGGTAAGCCTTGCCTTATGCAGGCACTGTCTATGCAAAATTTGTGTTAGTTTAGTTTTCATGATATATCATGCTTTCCATAGGTCCTGTAAAACGTTCAATTTCGGGGAATCCATTGGTGTTGCTTTTGTGGGTGGGAAAACACTCGTAAAGTGAGGAGTTGCAGCTAGTTTTGTGTGTGCCTCCTAATTTTAGGTCTGAGTACACTGATGTTCTTAAAGCAGGACACAGTGATTTTTTTTTTTTCTGGACCAAGTGCTAATTTTTGGAGAAAATAATTTTGATTGACATGTGTGCGAATTTGCCTCAGCAGGCTTTTGGGGTGAGGAACAGATAAACTTTAAAATGTATCATAGACTTCAAGTTAATTTCCCTTTTTTTTTTTTGTAATGTTTATTTAATTTTGAGAGAGAGAGAAAAAGAGTGTGAGTGGGGGAGGGACAGAGAGACACGGGGACAGAGGATCTGAAGCAGGCTCCACGCTGACACCGTAGAGCTTGATGTGGGGCTGGAACTCATGAATGGTGAGATGGTGACCCGAGCCGAAGTTGGACGCTTCACCGACTGAGCCATCCAGGTGCCCCTCTAATTTATTCTTTTTATTAAGATTTGCAAAGTTTCCCATGGTATAGACATACGTTAATTTATTTATCCCTATTGATGACTATGTACGTGGTTTACAGTGCAAACAATGCTGGAGTAATTATAGATATCAATTCTACCTTTAATGTCCGGGGCCCCTTTTAGGCAGTGTTTCTCCTTCTTGCTGGGTCGTTGATATTGTGCTGGTCCCATATGGCTCCTCCTTCCATCAGCTTTTATTTATTTATTTTTATTTTTTGAAGTTTATTTTTTATTTTTATTTGTTTCAATATATGAAATTTATTGTCCAATTGGTTTCCATACAACACCCAGTGCTCATCCAAAAAGGTGCCCTCCGTCAGCTTTTAAAATCACCTACTGTAGATCTCCTCGGGGCTGGGACACCAAATAAGCAGGGCTGGTGAAGATCCTCTCTAGGACGAGAGTTCGTGGATGCGGAGTGGGAACCTGCAAATGGAGCGGCTGCATAGAAATGCTGTGTATTATTTATGTCTTCGTCCTTTATGTTCTCCATTATTAGACTGTTAACCCTAGGAAAGCAAAGATCATCTCGTATTCATTTTTAATCTTTTATAACGTCAAGCATGGATGTAAAAATTCACTCAAGAACAATTTGAGCACTGTGTTAACACTGTAAAGTCAAAGATGATGAAGATGTGGTTTTAACCAGACTCCGGCTTGCCTCCTACCTCCCAGTAGGTCACCGAGAGAACCCAGGTGTCCTTCCTCATGTTTTCTTTCCCCAGTGCTGTGTTTTGTGTTTTGTTTTTTGTTTTTTGTTTTTTTTTCCTTGTTCTGAAAAATTTAGGACTGGGTTCCTAGGTGCCTTTAGTTCTAAGAAGCTTGTAAAACATTTCCCTTCTGAGTACTCCAGATATTAGCTCTTAATACTGATAATGGTGGTAAGGGTTTGTTTTTTTTTTTTTTCACACTGACTTGTGTTACTCGTGTGTTGGGAGATGATGTCCTACTTCATTAAAAGTGTTTTGAGCTACTTGAGGGAGTGCCCTAGAGAAACATGGGATTCTTTTGAGATGCCCTGTTTGCTTATAAACGGTAGGGCCTTTTTTTAGTATTTGCTCTCTTCCTACCGTAGACCTCATGTTTTCAAAGATTTTGATCATCCAACTGTATTTATTAGTGGTTATTTCCCAATTTGTGTTACTCACACAACATGAGGTCCTAGTTCCTGCCAAAACAAGTAGCTGATATGGTTCCTGCCAAGAGATTTGGGTTAGCC
Organism: Panthera uncia; assembly: GCF_023721935.1. Lineage (NCBI taxonomy): Eukaryota > Metazoa > Chordata > Mammalia > Carnivora > Felidae > Panthera > Panthera uncia. Next base: position 101,097,697 of record NW_026057582.1, on the reverse strand, counting down.
TGGGTTAGTGTGGTAAAAGCAAAAGGTACCTTTTATTTCAGAAGTTTTGAAGTATTTCATGCAGTTCTACAAAACTCAGGAGTACCGGGGATCCTGGATTGGGCACAGGCTGCCCTCGAGTAAGAATCCCCAAACTACAAGCCAGGGGTCAAACCCATCCACCTATTGCCTGCCTGTTTCGGGAAAGATTTATTGGAACACAGCACACCCGTTTGTTTACATATTATCCGAGGCTGCTTTCAAACTACAAGGGCGGAGTTGAATAGTTGCTACAGTGACTGTGGGGCCTATAAAGGCCAAAATATTTACTCTCTGGCCCTTGGCAGAAAACGTTCCCCCATCTCTGGTCTGGTCTAGGGGAATGCTGCTAAAGTGTGTGGAATAGGAAACCCCCTTCAAAGCAAGACAGCTTGGAGTTGGGTTTTGGAGTAGCTGGCGGCACCACGGGGAATGTACTGAAAGCTGCTAAAAGAAAAGGCTCAGGGAGAAAGGCATCACCCAGAGCCTGTCAGGATCTTCCCTCCTGAGGGGCAAAGGAGGAAGGTCGCTAGGCCTTGAGGCAAGGAGTTCAGGGCTGTGTGAGTGGAGCATTACAAGAGAGGACAGTTGGGGAACTGCCTTTGAATTCTTTCCTTAGGACCAGCACAGAAAGAAATAGAAACATTGACAAAGTGAGACATTGGGCAGTTCTGTCTTCTTCCTCACAGAATGTTCTCCACAGCCCCCCAGGGTGCTTCTGGGGAAGCAACCAGATAAACAGCAGCTCTTGCCAACAGTGCAGGCTTGTAAACTTTTTTTCCTTCCTTTTTATGCCTGTGGTGACAAACATATGCTTTGAAGCATGAGATTTGATTATCCTGTCTTAGCGCTTATAAATACAAATGTGATTAATGGTCATAAAAAGCAGGTTGACAGTGTAAGACTAATTCTCAGCAAAGTAGCCCCTGTGCTGTTCTCTGGAAGTGCCTGTTCCTTACAGAGGCCTGTTGAACGGCGTGGGTGATGGCGGCCCCTTTCCCTACCCCAGTCTGGCTTCCCCTCCTGCTCTTCGTTTTTCCCTCAGCTCTCCCCATCCTCCCCTCCTTGATAATTAAAATCAGTGGATTTTCCCCTAGAGAGCTACCTGAGGTAAGAATCCGAGTCTCTTTGTCATGCCATTAATAGTCCGGAACTCTGCAGAAAGGCATTTGGCTGCATTCTCCATTCCCCACTTGGGCCTGGCGGGCCGCCTGTACATGTTGGGGAACAACACAGCCTAAATCCGGACAATTTGTATTTTAGTAGTGACGGGGATATTCGCTCTCTCCCTCTGTCATTTTGCATTAAAGACCTGCCACTAATAAAACTAATTAATAACTGCTGGCTCGGTGTGCAATAGTTGGACTTCTTAAACCTGGCAGGCTGCCACCGCTGCTTTTGAAAGAAGCACTTCATCTCTGTCACGGACAGGATGAATATTTCTCCACACTTCTAATTGGACAAAGTGCCTTTCAAACTCACTGGCATTTCGGAGAGAGCAGATAAGTAGTTTGTGTGCTCTCTAGATACAATCACCTCTCAGCTGCCTCCGACATGGGGAGCCGATTCCTGAGAGAAGCCTGCTCCAGGGGTCCTGAACATTCTCTGCCTCAGTGATTCCTTCTGACGTTACCTCTGACCTCTGACCCCAGAGGGAGGGAGCCTCAGGAGCGCACCTAGGACCGGAGTTCTCATCACACTCTCAGTGTGTAGGAGGACAGGTTCTCATGGAACCTCATGGGAGCGGCACAGTTAGCTGACAGAAGTGGGGAAACTTAGTGGAAAATACAGATTTCTAGAACTCTCCCCAGTCCTCTAAGTGAGAATCACCAGGGGCAGTGCTAGGGCATCTGCGTTTTCAACAGGCTTCCTAGTGGATTCTGATGCACACCAGGAACTGAGAATCAAAGATAGAATCCAGGTGCTTTCAGCTCCTGGTACAGGGCAGTTTTTCTCTTCAGCCATTCACTAAGACATCTTACAAAATTTTTTTTTAATGTTTATTTATTTTTGAGAGAGAGAGAGAGAGACAGAGAGAGAGAGAGAGAGTGGGGAAGAGGCAGAGAGAGAAGGAGACCCAGAATCCGAAGCAGGCTCCAGACTCTGAGCTGTCCACACAGAGCCTGGTGTGGGGCTCGAACTCATGAACTGTGAGATCATGACCTGAGCCAAAGTTGGACGGTCAACAGACTGAGCCACCCGGGTGCCCTTCAAAACATCTTTTTAAATGACCCAAGTATGCAGAGTGCTATGCTAGGAGAGACCAGGGGGGAGGAGTTTCTCGTCTAGTCAAAGATGCAACACAAATGCACAGGAAAACTTAGATGGTAACAGTTAAATAATTAAATGCAACAAACGAATTGTGCTATACAGACATTCCACAGATGGACAGATCTCCCCCTTTCTAGTAGGGACCAACCCTAGAACGAACTTTAGTATTGGGTACTAAGTAACATAGTGTGCTTGTATTTCCCTGGGGAAGGTTAACCAGTGTACTTTGAAGCTGGGTGATGAAGGATACATAGGAGTTCACTGGGTAGAGAAAGGGAGTGTGCATTTCCAAGTGCTTGTTTGGTAAGAGATCAGAGGGAGGGAGGCACTTGCAGACTCCCCTCTCTGGGGCCATCAGAGCTGCGGTGAGGAGCTGCCATTTGGTTGGGTCCAAGTTACAGGTAGGGATGTCCCAGAAGCCAGGAAGCCAGCGCGAGCGAGGCCTTTGTCATGGTCCACGCAGGAGACGGCAAAGGCTGGGGTTTGATTCCTCCTGCAGTATGGACAGGCATGTTAGTTTTGGTTATTTCAGTTGCTGATTGGGGACATGAGGTTTTCACGTGGTTGTGTGGGCTGAGGGCGGGAGAAACGAGGACACCACTGTAAGGTGTCTACTTTGGGGACCAGAGAGCTAGCAGTGCAGCAGCCAAAATATAGGTGCTATCGTAACACATGCCAACACGGGGAATAGAGAAGAACCACTCTGAGCACGGACTTGGCTGATAGGGAGTTTCTGATGAGAGCATTCTGGGCAGATTTCACTTCTTTGTACCACAGCAGCCCCGGTGTCATGAGAGACCCTCCGGTCTGGTTGCCCCACACCCTGTGGTCTGGTTGCCTGTTAATGCTCATAGGGCAATCAAGATCAGATCAACAGTTCGGGAGGTTAACTACCATTTAGTCGGCCGCAGAGGCTCAGTGAAGTTACGGTGTCAGTAGTGATGATGCTCTCTGGTTCGTCATTGTGCCCAGGCTCGCAGGCTGCGAGCTCACTGCAGCGACCAGAAGATGTTTGGAGTGTCTTTGCAGCCTGGGTTCGCTTCTTGCAGGTAACGCCTGCACGTTCCCTGTGTCTGCCACCTCAGGAAGTTCCTGAGCAGTAGGAGCCAGAGAGTGGGAAGAACAGGCCTTCTTTGATTCAGCAAACATTCACTGTATCGCTGACTCCATGCCAAGTACTGTCCTAGGGGCTAAGGATACACAATAAATAAAGCAAAGTTACTGCTCTCAAGGAGCTCCTGTTACATAGTTGGGGAGGTGGATCTGTAAATAGATAATTAAAATAAAGTGTTATAAGTACTAAAGCAGAATTATGTACCCGGCACATAGGTACCACAGAGCAGTAAGTGATTAAGCCTGAGGAGGAGGCTTGTCAAAGGAGGAGGCTGAGGGGTGTCCAGGGGAGGCTTCCCGGATGAGGTGATACAATTCATGAAGTTTGGGAGGATGACCCAACACTTTTCTAGCCCAGGCAAAGAGCACAGGGAATACAGAACAGCACTTGCTTCTTAAGCGTTCAGTGGGTGAGGGCAGCGTGCGGGTTGGAGGCTGTGCAGAGACAGAAGTGTGACTGCGAACACAGCTGGTATGGTTTCATGTACGGAATGGGCAATTTGGGGCAAAATCATGAAATGCAACAGAATACATATAACTCATCCATGTGAAGCAGGTGCATTCTAACATCAGCTGTTCAGAGATGTGTTTGTGAGTTCTGTGGAGGTGGGGATGGGGCTTTAGCAGGAGATGCTCTGTGTCTATTCCTTCCCAGAGGAGGAGAGTCATTATTGTCACGACAGTGGGGTGTGGGAACACTGGGACCCTTCCTTCTCTGTGAATTCCAAGGGTAGACAGATTTAGACCAGACGTGTGTCTGACATGCATGCAAGGAGACGTATGAAAGGAGGAGCATGACGGTTGAATATTCCTTATTCATGTAGCTGATTCCCCCTCCTCAGTTATAATTGAGATGTAACTGACTTACAGCACTGTGTAAGGTACAGCATAGTGACTTGACTTACATTTGTTGTAAAATGATTAACACAATGATTTTTGTCAACGTCCATCATTTCATATAGATGGAACAAAAAGAAAAACAGATCTGTTTCCTTGTAATGAGAACTCTCAGGATTTACTCTCTTAACAGCTTTCAAATAGATGAAATGATGGTGTGAACTGTAGGCCTTATTCTGTACAGTAAGTACATCCCTAGTACTTACTTATCTTGTGACTGGAAATTTGTACCTTTTGACCATCTTCCTCCAATACCCGCCCCCCCCCCACCATAATCACAAAGCTGATCTCTTTTTCTGTGAGTTTGTCTTATTTATTTTTAGATTCCAATTTCACCAGTTCCAATTCCAGTTCTCACTGTGTGTGAGATCTGTCTTATTTCACTTAGCAAAATGCTTCAGGGTCCATCCATGTTGGCACAGATGCCAGGATTGCGTTATTTTTTATGGCCAAATAATATTCCATTGTGTATACACCACAACTTACTTATCCATTTGTCCATTGATGGACACTTAGATTGTTTCCATCCTGAGCACTTATTTCATGAATAACATAGGATGAGGTGCTCTTAACAGTGATGAAGATTCTTTCTGGTCTCTGCCCTTAGAACATAATCATTTTTAAAAGATATACAAATAATCAGAATAAGTGAGGGAAAAAAAAAAGAGCCTGTGCAAAGTGCTTTTGAAAGGAAGAGGGAAAAGTGATTCTAACTAGGGGCTGAGAGGAGGGACTGGAAAGTCTTTAGCTATGTTTCCTGCCAGTCATGAGCCGCTCAAAAAAATTTTGTTAATTTTAAAGTAATTTTGGACTTGAAGAACTGTGGCAAAAATAGTACAAAGGGCTCCTGTCCACTTCTCAACAAGTTCACCCAAAATTAACAATCCCACACAGTATCCTCATGGTACAGTTATCAACACTAAGCAGTTAACGTTGGCACAGTGTCACCACCTGACCTACAGACCTCATTCAGATTTCATGTCTTTCCACCGGTGTCCTTCTTCTGTTCTCAATTCCAGCCTAGGATCTCACATTACATTTGCTTGTCTTGTCCCGTGGTCTCTCCCAACTTGGACAGTTCCTTGGGTTTTCCTCTTTTTTCATGATCTTGACCTTGAGAAGAGCGCTAGTTACATATCTCATAGACTGTCCCTCAGCTTGGGTTATCTGGTGTTTTCTCATGGTTAAGTGGAGGCCAGGATTTGGGGGAAGACCATCGAGGTGAAGTGCCCTTTGCAGCACATTATGTCAGAGGAACAGGACATTGATTTGTCCCATTTCCAGGGATGTGGGCCTTGATCCCCTACTTAAGGTCGTGTCTGCCAGGCTTTTCCGCTGTAAAATCATTTATTTTTTTGCCTTTGTAATCAACAAATACTTTGGGGAAGCAAAGATCCTGTTACTCTTTAGACTACAGCACAGGCCACTTTCAGATCTGTGCCTTGGCTCACTCCAATCTCCTCTGTTTCCAGACTCAGCATTGCTGCTTCATGGTGATGCTCTGTCTTTCATCTTCCCACAATTTGGCTGGAGGAAATAAACACACACACCATGGATGTTCCTAGGGTGACGGTGGCAGGTGGAAAGCATTGCTTTTATTTATGTAGGGAGGAAACGGTGCTCAGGGCTAGCAGTTTGTCCAAATGCACTTTTCCAAATGAACATCTATACTTCTTGGCTTTGGTATCGTGGAAGCGGCACTGAACTGGAGGAAGCAAGACGTGGGGCCCTGTCTGCTTCTGACAGTCCTTGGCTGTGTGACCCCAGGCAAGGAACTTCAGTGGAGGGGGCCATATTAGATAATTCCTGGGGTGACTTTCAGCTCTAACATTCTGTGGTCCCCTGGCGAAATTGCCCCCAGGGCTAAGACTCTAGCTCTAATGAGGAAAAAGTGAGTTATAATGGAGTAAAGAAAACAAATATGGAGAGCATCTTGGTGTTCTATGACCTTGGAGTCTCCGATAATTGAGACATCTGATAAGGGTGGTTTGAAATCAGACTAATGAATGAGAAGTGAATTGCTATTTTCAAAGTCTAACAAAAGGATACACATCCAATTATGTTGGATGGTTGTAAGGATGGACGAGCTCTTTATGCTTCAAGACTTTTACTTTCTGTAGCTTTTCAGAAGATTAGATTGCCTGTAGCTACCCAATCTGAAATTTCCACTCCAGTACTACTGTAATGCCCTCTTTCTTTGGAGGCGTGTAGATACCTCTTCCACAGTAGATTGTGGGCAACATCTTCATCCCTACCATATGGCCATATGCTTAAAGCTGAACATGGAAATGACCTACTTTACCTATGTCTTTGCCAAAGCTAACCCTGGGCATTGCAAATTCTTTCTTGGCTCTGCTTATGAAAATGTGTGTTCTTTGCTGATAGGCATGTCACTTAAAAGATGGCAACAAAGTCCTGACTGATTTTAGAGCATGACTTTCCAACCTTCTTTGCTGTTGTGTAAGTACTGGAATGGTTAGAATCCTGTCTCCTCCAGTCCTTTTCTGCTAGTTGACTGTTTTTCACTTTAGTACTGCTTTCGGGCTTGTGAGTTTTTACCTTGGTTTAATTTATCATTTCAAGTACTTGCCTGTATCATTTGCAATTTGTATCCTTTCAGAAGGATGAAAAGAGAGCTAAATATTCTTCCAGGAGATGTGTTTTTAGGAGAGGGCTCTCTTTAAATGGGCTGTTCTTTATTCTCAAATAGAGCAAGACAAACTCAGCATCACTAAGATACAGGTGCTGGGTTTCTGGCCAGGCTGTAAACAAATGAAATTTCACCACTTCCTTATTACTCTTTTGCATTTTACTTTATTCTGGTAATTCTCCTATATGCCTATTAGATGGCTGATGAAGTTTGAGAGGTCTAACCGTATTTTGGCACTACACTGGGTACTGGAACATAAAGGCAGACAACGCATGGGCCCTCCACCTTAGAGGTGCTCATGTTCTGCTAAGCAATACAGTGAAAATAAAGAATTTCTATAGCCATGTACTACATGCTGCCACAGACAAACGCACAAAAATAGAGAGGTAAGACAGAGGAAGAAATTTTTAACCACCTCTGGGAAAGAAGAATTCAAAGAAAGCTTTCTGAAGGAGATACTGTCCGAGGTGGATTTTACATAGTAAAGACAACATTACCAGGAAGAAAACTGGGAGGAGCACATGAACACTATGGCCATGGAACCCAACTTACACATGGCCCCATGACCTTGTAGGGTTCTAAGCACTTGAACTGTGCAGGATGTTGCATAGGCCTGTGTAATTCTTATAGACCCCTTTTTAATTTTTTTTTTTTCAACGTTTATTTATTTTTGGGACAGAGAGAGACAGAGCATGAACGGGGGAGGGGCAGAGAGAGAGAGGGAGACACAGAATCGGAAACAGGCTCCAGGCTCCGAGCCATCAGCCCAGAGCCTGACGCGGGGCTCGAACTCACGGACCGTGAGATCGTGACCTGGCTGAAGTCGGACGCTTAACCGACTGCGCCACCCAGGCGCCCCTAGACCCCTTTTTAGAAGACATTCTCACCTTCAGAGAAGATATTGTTTCTTTGAAAATAAGAAATAAATTAGAAATAAATGGTGCCAGGATAAAGGAGGTCTACTGATAATCCGAACCCATTTGTACCAATATCCATGCAGCCACTCTCTACTTGCCTTTATGTGTTTTTAAGGCATACTTTTCTAGCCTCTATAATGTAATAATTGTGGCCCTCCACTTTTGTGTTCTTACTGTCTTTTTTTATATCATGTTGTAAGTGAGTCAGGAGGACCTGAAGGTGACCATCCAAGGGTCTTTACCGGCTATATCCATTTATTTGAACTTTGACATTTCTTGCACAGTTAAAAGTCATCATTGAATCCCTTTAATCAGTCAGTTCACCACATACATATTGAGCATTTATTGTATGTCTGGTATTGTGCTAAATAAATCCGTTGTGGTCAAACTCCCTGGTCTCAGGTCTTAAAATTTATCGAAGACCTTTAAGAGCTTTTGTTTATATAAATTATATTTACTTATATTTGCCATCGTGGAACTGAAAATGGGGAAAAAAGTTTTAAAATATATTTATCTTAAGGTAATAATAAATCCATCTCATTCTAACACAAATAACATATTATAATGAAAACAATGACTGTTTTCCAAGACAAAAACAAAAGAGTAGCATTCTTTTTTTTTTTTTAATTTTTGCACATAATTCCTTTTATGTCTGGCTTAATAGAAGACAGCTGGATTCTGAACTCTGCTTCTACATTCAGTCTGTCTCCGTACCACACGTCCTGAAGCCTCTGGAAAACTCTGCTTCTTATGATAAATATTATTATGAAAATAGTTTTGACCTCATGGATTTCCTTGCAAGAGTCTTGGGGACCCCTAGGGGTACAGGGACCACACTTTCGGGAACTGCTGCGCCCTTCCCGTCTGTAGAGCAGAGGTGCCCACACATTGGAAATGGCTCGAGGGGAGCCCGGGGAGGCAGGAGCTGCAGACCCATGACCTCCCATCTGCATTGCGCTCCAAAAGATCAGGCCACAGAAGTTTCATGTGACTGTGTTTCTTTAGGTTTAAATCCACATAAGAAGAGAGACTGCACGTGTTTAGGTTTTCTTCTGCCAAAGGAAAAAAGTATGTGGATGAGACAGGGTCATGGAAAAACACTAAATGATGGGGTATACCAAAATGTTTTCATCCCAACCAAAGATATTTCAGAAATTGTATGTATTCATACAGTTAGCTATTCAAGGACTCTGTCGTTGGTGTGATGTTTCTATTTATCAGGTATCTTTTGGTAGTTTTTTTTTTTTAACTTTTTTAATGGTTATTTTTGAGAGAGAAGGAAAGGCAGAGCGTGAGCAGGGGAGGGGCAAAGAGAGAGAGGGAGACACAGAATCTGAAGCAGGCTGCAGGCTCTGAACTATCAGCACAGAGCCCAGCATGGGGTTCAAACTCACAAACTGCGAGCTCATGACCTGAGCCGAAGTTGGTCACTTGACAGACTGAGCCACCCAGGTGCCCCATCTTGGTAGTTTGTTTGGTTTTTGTCAGTTATATGAAGGCTTGTTTTCTGTTTTTACCAATTCATAATTGTTCATAGTTTCTTCATAGAGAAAAGCTGTTAACTTTAAGAAGTTTTTTGGGATGATAGTTTATGTTAGAGTTAAGTTGATCAAAATACCAAAAACAGCTTTTTGCAGTGATACTTTACAGGCATTCCGGTGAACACAGTACAATCAGTATTTTTCCTATATCCATGAAAGAAACCGGTACGAGAATTCTAGACAAAATTGATATATTTATCTGTACTCTTTAGTTCATAAAATGGAATTTGGTCAGTCTTGGATTATATTTTGAAATATTTAGGGCAAGGTAGTTAAAATGTTTTAAAAGTTAACGAGGGAGAAAAGATGAAAGACTTAATTTCCTTGGACTTGAATAGCTCAAGTTGAAAGCCTCTGTATTCAATTTTCCTTGACTTCTGTTGGTTGGTTTGGGGTTTTTCTTGGCCTGGGATTGAATATTTTACGTCACTTTAGGAAAGTCAGGATGTATCTAGCTTTTGAAGTAATAACCTAGATTTATAGTTGAATGGATTTAGAATCAAAGGATTTTGAAGAACACATATTAGGTCTGTTACTCTTTTTTTTTTTTTTTTTTAATACCACTAACAGAGAATCAGAGTATTCTAAACACTCTTTCCGGTGGAGCTCTTGGAAGTCCTTCTAAGGCTACAAATTAGAAAATGGGAGGAAAATTTTTTTTTCCTCCTTTACTCTTTCCCTTCCTGTCTTCCTTCTTTCTCTCAATTTCCTCTTTTTTCCTTACTTCTGTTTTTTAAGAAATTTCTTCATACTTTCCCTCTCAGATTTGCAACAATCAAAAGCCCATTAAGATGTAAAAACAATGATGTGATGGAAAGCGGGCCCTGGTGCTGACAGCAGTATTTTTCACATAGTTGTGAACATGTGTGCAACCACAAGTTAGTCTTTGGTTCAACTATCTGTAGTAATGGTCCAGTGATTTATACAAGTCCAATTTCAAAACAAAGTCTGAGTGTGCAGACCACAAAAATTATAAACATATTTGAAGACGTAGGGTGAGAGACCCAAGCCTATCAGTATTTTTAAAGACAGACTTCTGCAAACACAAGTTTTCACTCACCTGCTTTTCTAAGTGCGTTTCCCTCGAAGTCCCTTTGTGTTCCCTTGGAGCATCGAATCCCCCTCCTCTGCCAGAAGGAACATTATTGGCCGATGCTGAAATGTTCTAGATGTAAACATCAGAGCCCCTGCCATTTCACAGAAGGCAGGTTATAAGCACTGAATGGTCTTGTAGGGATTTATCTCTCAAGTGTCTCTTAAATCTTAAATCCCACCAACCCTGTTCCCTTCTTCCTCACCAGCCCCCTGAACCCCGAACTGTGGGAACAGGCATTCCGTAGATGCAGGGTGGCAAATATTCTGGAGGCCGGTAACATTAAAAACAGGTCAAGACTTACACAGCATTAACATTCATATCAAGACTTTTGTACATCTTTGGACCGTGTATGGATGCCAGCCATCATTTCAATAACAGCAATGATAATAGTAGCCATTGTTATTGAATGAATGCTGTTGTGTGCCAGACATCATGTTAGCCACTCTATATTTATTATCTCTTTTAATTATGGAATTGAACAAATCTATAAGTATTATTATTTTCCCATTGTACAGATGAAGAAATATCAGCTTGCCCAAGCCCACAGTGCTTCATTAGCAGGGAAAAATATTTCATCTTCCCAGATAGGTTTACTTGAATGGCTGGCCTTCTGATATGCCAGGAAATGGAACCTACTCTCTGAAAACCAAATATCCCCCTAGTCACTGCATTTAGAAGACCAGGTTTTCATTTTGATCCAAGTGAAACTAAATGAGTTAGAGCCCCTCCCCCCAATATTGGCAGAGCTCATTACTTAAATGAGAGTAGGGTGGTAAGCAGAGGGCAAGCCCCACAGTCCACCAGTAAGAGAACGTTGGAGTACATTGTATAGCCTCTGGACTATGGGGTGTTGGGCCTCACTGACCTGGGAATGGATTCAGCATATGGTAAGTGCTAAAAGTTTTAGAAATGAGTGTGTGTGTTTACTCCATTTTTGTTAATGAAAGAATGTGTGTGTGTGTGTATGAGTTTAGTAAATGGTGTGATGATGTACGACTTATACAAACTGAACCATTGACATTGGTGATCTCTGGAAGGCAGAAGAAGCCTTCAGTCAGAGTGAGACAGGAAGAGCATTATTTTTCTTTACGTAAGCCCTCGTTTTACTGCTACAGTGATCCTATTTTCTTTTGTGATTGAAAAAGTAAGCAAAAAAGAAAAGCCTGACTCAGAGCAGGAAACATAAGTTTGAGCCCCTCCAGTTAGCGGCTCATCGACTCTGTGACCTGGGTGAACACTTACCTTCGTGGGCCTCAGTTTCCCCATGATTTTTAAAAAATTTTTAAAAGGTATTTATTTTTGACAGAGAGACAGAGCGTGAGCAGGGGAGGGAGACGCAGAATCTGAGGCAGGCTCCAGGCTCTGAGCTGTTGGCACAGAGCCTGACACAGGGCTCGAACTCATGAACCGTGAGATCATGACCTGAGCTGAAGTCAGGTGCTCAACCCACTGAGCCACCCAGGTACCCTCAGTTTCCCCGTGTTTAAAATGAGAGAACGAGACTAGCGGTATCCTGAGTCTCTCCAGTTCTTCTGTCTTGTGAAGCACAGTGAGATGCTGTGCTGGCAAGGTAGGTAGGTACCTGTGCTCACTGAGGCCTGGGTGCCAGATTCCCGTGAGCCCAGCGTTCTCAGGGCTGACGGCGTGGCCCCAGTGATGCCTTCAGTTAGAAGTGCTCCCCGAGGCCGGCTCCAGCTTTTGCCTGATGAGCTCTGTGCTCTTGGCAAGTGTGCACTCACATAATTAAGCTATGTCCTCTGAAAGAGTATTTTCTTGCCAGCCATAGCACGGACCCAGAGTCTTTCCTTCTAACACTGGTATGTTGATGTCATTGTTTATACTCTGTAAAATCGTTAAGGATATTCTTATCTTAAAAATCAGTAGAGGGGCCCCTGGGTGGCTCAGTCAGTTGAACATAAGACTTCGGCTCAGGTCATGATCTCATGGTTCATGGGTTCGAGCCCCGTGTTGGGCTCTGTGCTGACAGCTCAGAGCCTGGAGCCTGCTTCGGATTCTGTGTCTCCCTCTCTCTCTGCCTCTCCCCCACTCGTGCTCTGTCTCTCTCTGACTCTCAAAAAAAAAAGTAATAAAAAAATTTAAAAAAAATTAGTAGAGTAGTTAAAAACATGGGCTTTGCAGTCAGGCCCATTTGAGCTCAAATTCCAGCGTTGCTAACTGAGTCACTGTGGGCAAGTTATTTAACCTCTCTGGGCTCAGTTTTGTCATCTAGAAAATGGCAGTAATAATACCTCAGGGGGCTTTTGTGAGGATTAGATATTATGCTTAAAAATAGAGGCCTCAGTGCCTGGAATAGGAGGTCGTCAATAAACATTGGCTATTAATCAGTAAAATTCTGCTCCCCCCAGGGAATAGATGTAAGTTGAAAATGTGGAGTTGGGTGGCTGAAGCTTACCTGGGTCTGGGAAGGTGCTGTTGGGCACAGGAGACCATCATTCCATCTCTGGTGTGATTGAAGTTGGTTGATAATGATGACAGACGCAAGTATTAGAACTTTATGTCAGAGTTTATTACAGAAAGTTTTGATCACGGTCAAATACCGGTTCCTAAGAATCATCTGTGTGTTATTAGTTCTGGGTCTTTGTTTCCCTTTGTTTAATTGCTCTATGAGCCCCTCTCCTTTTCCTCCCTTTTCCTCCTTCCAGCCAGTGAGGGGAGAAGTCTGTTTGCAGTACAGTAGCGACTCCTGGTCTCCAGTGGCAATTAGACCTGCTAATCCTTATTAAGAGCCTTGTATGGCCACTGCCTGTGTTAAGAGCAAGGGAGCGATGTCAGTATGCATCAGTTCTATTCTTTTTTTTTTCATGTTTGTTTATTTATTTTGAAGAGAGCATGTGTGTTTGCGTGTACACGTGTGTGTGCGAGCGAGCGAGGAAGGAGCAGAGATGGAGTGAAAGAGTCTCAAGTAGGCTTTGAGCCAGGTGCAAAGCTCGATTCAGAGCTCTCCATGGGGCTCAAACCCACGAACCATGAGATCATGACCTGAGCTGAAACCAAGAGTTGGACGCTTAACAAACTGAACCACCCAGATGCCCACCCTCCCGGAGTCCTATTCTTAAAGAGCCTTACTATCTACTGGGTTGGACTGAGAGCTCATCATAAGAGAAGGCAGAATGTAAGTAGGGTCCTCTGAGGGCGGCTGGGACATGACAAATTCTAACAGGAGACAGCAGGCAAGGTTTCCCAGAGGAGGCCTTTGAGCTGGGCCTGGGAGAAAGGGTGAGCTGTACATTGCTCGCTGGGGGAATAGTCATGAGCAAAGTGTGAAGCTCATAAGTAGGTAGAGTAGGTAGTGTGCCTAGTAAACGGTGAGTTGCCCTGGGAGATCAGAGTTACCATGTCTGTGAATGGCCATGATCAGGATGGAAATGTTTTTCAGTCTCACCTGCCAGTACAGATCTCCTGGGGAGCTTGCTAAAACTTCAGATTCCCTGGCTTCTCACCTATTGACTCAGACTCAGTGTGAATAATGCACTTCTGAACGATGGATTTGAAGAGATGGGGAGGGCCAGTTTAAGAAGAGCCTTGAATATCATTCAGAGTTTTGACTGTGTTTGACTTTGTATCCCATTGGCATCTGATAATATTTTTAACTAGCTCTTTTTGTGCGGACCTAGAAGATTCACATTGCAAATGATATCTGGGTGGTTCTAGGTCACTGGTTCCTAATGTGAGGTCAAGGATAGCTTGGGGTCCATGAAGACTTTAATGGGTCTCTTCAAGCTATTTTAGGTGTTTCTAAAAATTCAATGCAAGTTAGGCAGTTTTCTATCCTTCACAAATTTGTAACTAGTTTAGTCCTTTTTTTTGGTGTGGAACTGTATTAACACAGTGTGGTAACGTGGATAAGGTGAGGTAGCACCGTGCACTGGTTAAAAGCACAGATTTTGGAGACAGATCTGAGTTCTTCAATTTATTTCATGGCCTTCCAACCCTAAGATCTCAAGGTACTTCACATGTGTGATCTTGTTTCCCCGAGTGTAAAATGGGGATACTCCTAGTACCCAGCTCATGGGGGTGTGGGGAGGATTCCATGAGAGAATGCATGCATGATGCCTGACATGCAGAAAATGCTCAAAAGATGCTATTCTTATTAAGCTGTCTCATGGAAAAATAATTATATATCACTATGTGTAATTTTGTTTGGGAGCAAAACTCAGGGGAGTAATAATAACAATAAAGGAGACTCACAAGTGAAAAGTTTGGAAAGCTCCTCAAAGGGCTTATTTGGGCCACGGCATCTAGAGCAGAGAGCAGACATGCCTTTCCTTAGCTCCCCTAGTCTAGGATAGATGGTCCTCGGAGGACCCTCGCGCTTAAGCTCTGCCTCTGGAGCGTGATTTATCCTGGAAGTGGTTCTAATGGAAAATAATAGAAAACCACTTGCCAGGAGAAGAATCCAATGAGAGTGTGTATTTACTTTGGGCGATTTTCCCATCGCGCTGTGTTACCCTGCCAAGAAGTTAAAAATAGTGGTGATAAGCAGTCTGTGAATCGGTCCCTCTTGGGGTGGCAAGGGTCAAATTAAAGTAGAATTGTTCCTCGGGGCCCCTGAGGACTCCACCTCATCCCCCTTTTAACCCTCTTGTGGCTTCTGTTGGCTGCTGTCCTGCCATCTGCGTACCCTGCCCGGGCTGCCCTGCCTGTCCCATCCACTCCTCAGACTTGTCCTAGGCGGCCTATGTTAGACCTGCCGGGTTTGGATGGCCTCTTGCTTTAAATACACTGTTTGTAACCAGTAATTTATGTTTTCGTGATACTTCATGTAACAGCTGGTCTTTGTGCAGCTGTAATAAGGGAATAACGAAATACATGGTATTTATACCAGCGGCTGTAGTGTTTGTCATTTCGTATATGGATTGCAATCGTAGGAAGCATGTAAAATTCCAAAGGGTATTTTTTTTTCTCTTAAAGATAAGCCCTAGCATATTAAATATTCATCTGCTGTGGAAGAACACTATACTATCTTTTTGTTTCCTTCACCCTTATTTTCTCATGGAAATATATTCAGATGTCTACAATATGTATTGTTCTCATAAAATGCTCCTCATTACAACCAGTCCCCTGAGCAAAACTTAAAAATCTTCATCAACAGCTGTTCCAAAATATGCTAATATGCATGCCCTTCAGCCTATGGGGTCATAGCTAAAGAACACCCGTGGAACACGGTTGCACACTTGCCTCCTGAATTCCTTCAACCCCGGTCAGGCTCGTGGCTTTGAGCTGTGGGTCAGGTGCAAAGGACTGACGGCCCGAAGAACCTTTGCCCTTGTAAAGAATTGCTTCTCGTCCCCACTACCTCATTTCCAAAGGTGATGTTTGGTGTCTTGTGTTGTTTCTCATTGTTTGGCCCAGCTGCAGGGACTGGAAGGGCAGGTGATCCAGACCTCTCTTCCGAAGACGCGATAAAGCCGAGGCTGCTGCTGAAGGCCGTCAGGAGGAGCAGTGGGGGAAAGTGAGCAGGGTGTTGTAGGTTCTTTGAAGAAGTCCCCTCCCAACCTCCGCCCCGCTGGATAGTATCAGTCAAATGGCCCTAGCAGCTCTGTGGAAATCATGAAGTGGGAAGGGTGGGGTGGGGACCAGTGAGCTCTGATACCACACATCTGAGCAATGTGTTCTCTTCCAATGAAGTTCCCTCCAGATCACTCCAGAACAACGATTCTCAAAGTGTGGCCGGACCGGCAGCCGCAGCGACACCTGGGTGTTTCCTTGAAATGCAGATTCACGCCTCCAGAAGTCTAGGGGTGGGGCCTGGGACCCGAGCTGTGGGGCCCGCAGGTGGTTCTGATGCTTACTTAGGGTTGAGAGGCACTTACCGATCTCATTGGCCTCTCCGGTTCCTCGCAAAATAACAAAGGCGTCGTGGCCTACCTCCTGTGTGCCCGCTGATGGGTGTAGGGCTGTGAAGGACAAAAAAGAGGCACAGACCCGCTTTCTGCCCTGAGAGAGTGTGCCGGCTGACAGCGGGGCAGGCCTGGTATAGTTCTGAAGGTCGCGGTCCATAGGAGCCGGTACATTGCTGTGTCCTGGTGCCTGGAAGGAAGATAGGCTCTTGAGCTGGACAAAAGAAGGTTCAGATCCTGCCTTTGTTTGTCACTAGCTGCCTGAACCAAGCGAATAACATTAAGTTTTACTGTGAGGAATGAAAAGTGGCCGGTGCCCCATTCGCTTTTGTTTCTGAAGATACTGAGGATATAAAACTATGAAGGATGTCTCTGGGCACTATCTAGCTCCAGTGATACTTCCCTTTGTTCCCGTTAAAATTTGAACCACATGACCTCACTTTCCTCAGTCAGCATTAACATCGGTTTCTCTCACTGCTGCCAGTGCTAGTATTGGGATACTGCTATCATCATGGCTGACGTCTTTTGAGCACGTTCAGCGTGCCAGGCACTGTTCTGACGACTATCCACGTACTCTTCGTATACTTTCACAACAATCCTGTGAGAGAAGCCTGGTAGGCAAAATTATGCCCTCTCAGGATGATTACACCCTAATCCTCAGAACCTGTGACTACCTTACTTCCAGATGTGGTAAATTAAGGTTGAGATGAGGGATTATCCTAGAAGATCTGGGTGGGCCCCACGTAACAAGGGCCTTGTAAGAAGGAGGTCTGTAAGCGGTAGCAGGGAGATATCATGGTGGAGGCAGCCAGAAACGGGGAGGGGGGTGTGCGGTGAAGCGTGTGAGTGAGGAGTTTGAAGGTGCTACACCACTGGCTTTGAGAACAGAAGGAAGGGCCGTGAGCCATGGACTGCAGGTGATCTTGCAAAACTGGAAAAGGGAAGAAGGTGAATTTTCTTCAGAGCCGCCGGAAGGAGCATAGCCTGCTGACGCCTTGATTTGAGGGCTTCCAGAACCGTAAGTAATACTTTTGTATTGATTTAAGCTGCTAAGTTTGTGGTGATCTGTTTCGGTGCCATCCGAAAGTGGTATAGGAGGTCTCTTACTGTCCCCGTGTGGGTCCCGTGGGGGAACTGGCTTTCGGAAAGACCAGAGTAACTCCCACAGGTCCCTCAGCTACGAAGCAGTATGAGGGGGAATTGTGCCCAAATCTGGCTCCGGAGCCCAGACTTGGGAGCTCGTGTGATACTCAGCACCTTTACGGGAGTAGGTGTCTTGCTTGGAACACTGCCTTCTGGACTTTTCTGTTACACTGTCCTAGCAGAGTTGGCATAAAGGTTCACATCCGACTGAACTTGGTGATGAAATCAGGTGAATTTTTCTGTACTGTACTCTTAATGTGAGCTGTTTACTCTCTTCTAAGGCATTTGGTAAAGAAGGCAGTTTCTGGAGGTGGTGTTGAGGGAAAAACAGGAAGTGGTTTTAGCATCCAATACAGATCCATCAGCTGATTGAGAAAGAGCCAAAAAAGAAAGTGCTTTTTCATGAAAATGGGGTGGAGAAAACAACAACTGAGAAACACTGAGGCCAAGGAAGCCTTGTAAGGCTGAAGAAAGCCTCAGAGTGGTTTAGCTATCCCCCTGAAGTGTGTTGTTCGTTTGTTGGTGGAGGAGAGGGGCAGAGAGGAGATGTTGTTTTTCCTCTCTCTCTTAGTAAGTCTGCCCTCTGGGAACAGACAGACCAGGAGTCTGGAGAAGAGGCTGCAGAAAGACTGCCGAGAGAGAAGCTGCTGGGGTGGGGGGGTTGGGGAGGATGCCAGGCACAGAAGCATTGTCAGGACCCCAAAGAGCCGAGCTCCAGACTGAATATTTTAATATCAAAGTCAAAGCAAGGCCCCAGAGAAGCCCAGACTGTCTTTGAAGGTATCTACAGAGATGCAAGAGGGAAGGGCCTAGAATGGCAATGTTTAAGGCAAAAGAAGGCCCAGTGCAGGGACCAGCATTGTGCCAGGGGCTCCAGGGGCCGGTTGGAGGAGTCTAGGCAGCCCCACCTTCACAGGTTGTCTTCTGCCCTGGTAGGAAGAATACAGCATTTTCAGAAATTCTTCTAAGGTAAGAACCAGGAGGGATACAGTCCCAGGGACACGTGAAGAGTAGTGGAGGTTGAAAGCATGAAGAAATCACGCTGATGAAGGTGGAAAGGAAAAGAAATGACTAATGATTGAGGGTCCCTGTGAGGCAGGTTCCATGGTAGACATACTCAAGTGAATTCTCTCCTTTAGGCAGCCAGAGACTGGGAGGTAAACACTGCGTTGTCATGTAGAATGAGGCTCAGAGAGGTTAAAGAACTTGCCCAAACACAGCACGTACACGTCAAAACCAGCACTGAAACTCCGTGTTTTGGTTTCAAGCCCAGCGTGCCTTCCACCCCACTGCATTGCCTCCTGGGGGGAAGGAATCCTAACACGCCTCATGTGTTTTTTAATGACATGGAAAGATGTTCAAGAGATACAGCTAAGTGGATAAAGCAGGTTATGTGACCCAGTTCTTATTAACACTTACCTTAAAATATGGAGATGAATAGATAAAACGCCCTAATCCCATCAAGTGGCTACCTCCAAACATTGAAGCTGGGAGTATTTTGTTAAAATTCTTTTTGCTATTCTGTAGTTAACAAATTTTCTACAGGGAACAACGCTTCATGGATTCACAAATACTAATGGAATGCTGGGTTTTAAAATCCCTTTGGAGGAGTTTTGTCTGAGCGAACATTTCCACGGACTCCACTGTCCTAGCACTTGGAAACACTTGACAAGAGCGAGAGCAAATGTGTAGAAGTGGGAAATGTTAGGACTGTTTTTGTGTCTGTGTGTATGTGCAGGAAACCTGGACCCAAGCGTGGCTGTAATAGGACTCTGTGGGAAAGTAGTGGGGATTGTGAGTGTGGGTCCTGTCTCTTTGGAGTATCCAGAATGCCAGGTGTAAGGCTTGGTGCTGAGTTCTACAGATTGAGGAACCAAATCCAGAAGTGGATTTTTGAAATGCTATCCTAAAAGTAACACCTTAAATGTGGTAGGGGATTATGTGAGGGCTTTGATGAAGGGGTGGTTTTTGTTAGGATACAGGAGGCATGGGGAATATCCCCTGCTCCCAGCCCTGCCTGTTCTGGGTTGTGGCACACTATCGCCACCTTGTGCTCTCACAGCCAAATTGTAGGGCTAGTTGGTTCAGAGTCCTGTTGGTAGAGTAACTTATTAAAGCCAAAAATGACAACTTACCTCCGTCTCCAAAGATGTCTAAAGGTTTATAAATACCTGGAAAAGGAGGTGAATGTCTTCGTGTTAAACTACACGTCTCTAAAATGATAGGGACACTGCTTCTTTGAGTAACTCAAAATTGTTAAAATCCAGTAGAGAGAGAAAGAACATTTATATCCTCTTGGAATACACAAATACCTGGGTTCAGCTGGAAATGGAGAGCACTCAATAGCTTTGAGACTTGTAATGAAGAAGAAAACTTTCTTAATTTCTACCAGGTTGGCATTTAAGAGACTTAACTGCTGAGTGCCGAATGAGCAGTGATTTTTACGGAAGCCCGCATTTCAGCTGATTCCACAGCCTGATTAGATGTCATTATAACAAAGACTGGATTTTGAATGGAAGAAGAGTTGGGGATGTTGCCGAGTGTGTGTGTGTGTGTGTGTGTGTGTGTGTGTGTGTGTGTGTATGTGTATGTGTGTGCGCACGTGTGTGTGTGGGTGGGGGGGGCTTTGAGAAGGGTGCTCCCTACAGCCAATTTGAGACCTCTTTTGGCAAATAGTTTTTCATTTTCTGGGATTCTCAGGAGGGTTTAGAAGATGTGAACATACTTGGGCACAGGTAAATGTTGGTAAGGATGATGGGGGGGAATAAATCTGATAATGGAGATACAAGTGACAGAAAACATTCTTGATTACCATGTTAGATTTTGGCAAAGTAGCTGTGGATAACACCCAGGATTTCTGTGTCACACATGGAGCCCTTTGTGTGGTGAGGTAAGCACTGTGTTAGGAGTCCTGAGGTCTGGAATGTAGACTTGACTCTACCCTTAATTAACTCTGTGACTTTGGGTAAGATGACCTCTCTGAGGCTACATGTTCCTCAGCCACAAAGCTCGGTTTTATGTAAGCCCTTCCTATACTATAGTAGTGTGGTGAGGTTCACTCAAACAGCACTGAGTAAATGCAAGATGGCCTAATAGTTATTAGTGGATGTACAATTTCTTGGAAAAGTCCAAATGCTCTGGAAGGTTTACTACTTACTTACTCTTCCCTATTCTCCCTTGCCCTCCGTACTGTTGTTGCTCCCGTTCTGTGTCTGTTCCTGCTCCTGTCTCTGGCCCTGGCCCTTTTCTCTAGTTAGATCAAGGACAGAGGACGATTGTTCTGTCATTCCAGGTTGTCTTCATCTGTCATCTGTCTAGTGCCTGGACATATGATAGATAATCAGTAGAAACTGGTCACTTCAGCAGGTACTGAAAACTGTGTTAGTGTCACCTTTGTGTCTTTTCATCAAGGTCCTCGAGAACCTTTTAAGCCATTAGTTGTCAAAAGGCTTGTCCTAAAACCTCCAGTCTTTAGGTTTGCTACATTTCTCCTCCAGTTATTAGTTCCTAGAATCTTCTCCCCTTGGGTTGATGGGTCTGCTCTTAAATGATCCTCATACAGAGGAGTTTGAAAGCTTGCAGCTGATGGTTGCCCAGTATGTATGAAGAATAAAGGTTTCAGAGTCCAGCCTTGGGCTTGAATGAAGGTTCTGCCACTTAGGGCTCTATGACCTTCAACAAGTTACTTACCCTTTCTGGGCTTGACATTCTTCATCTCTAAGAGGAAAATCTATAAAGCAGAGAGCCGTTGTGGGGATTAAGTGAGCTATCTCCAAGTGCCTGGGTGATGCACTAGTTTTAATTTTTGTATGGCAGGCCTAGGAGTTGAATGTTTCTGCCTGCCCTATACAATTAAGAATTGGTTAAAGACGCTCAGCTTCCATGTTCAGATGGAATATTGATGGCCCCTTTCTGAATTCTGTGCGCCACCCCTTCCCCCAGCTTCTCCAAGTCTTAATCATGTGTTTGCACTCTCAGGGATCTTAGTGATCCATGGAACCCTAGGGTTCTCCAGGGTCGGTGGTGGTGGTGGGATTCCCGCCCCATCTGTACTCTGTAAGCAGGTAGCCTGCCTTTGGTCTATTTTACATATTGGAGTTTGGAATAGGATTTCTTTTGGGCAAAAGTTCTTGAGGAAAAGAATTTGAAAACCCCACCCTAAGTTTAGGATAAAAACATTGGATCAAAAGAAAGAATGAGACCAAGTTCTAGACTCAGAGCAGTAGCAGCTATAAAATCACAGAAGTGCTTCGAGAATAAGAGTAGACCTGGATACACAGCGTGGGTTTTGACCTGTTGAGAACATGGCGCTATAACTCCAGCAAGAAACAACCCCAAAGGATGACCATCGGAGTTCCATCCACACTCCATTTGCAGTTGAAGACCTTTTCCTCATTAGAAGCTGGATGCTGTCCCTGGATGCCTGGTATGGTGTTGACAAGGGGATGCCACCCTCTAGGCTGAAGCAGCAGCATGACAAAAGGCAGGAAATGGGCTTTCTTCAACTCACAGATGGGGTGTTCACAGTCATGGCTCCTTCTGGGGCTTTGTGAGGAGGGCCTGGGAAGAGAAATGGGAAGCCTACCTCTCAGTGGGAGCTGCAGGGGGCTGTGAAGGGCAGTGGGAGTCGGTGGAAATAGTACAGAGTGTAGGGTGACTTGGGGCAGGACTCTTTTGTCTTGGAGAAGATTCTCTGCTCTACAATAAGCTCGGTAGTCTTTAGTATTGATGGGCACTCAGGGTTTTGTGCTGCTCCTTTGGAAAGCGCTCAATAATTACCTGCAACATGGGTTATTTTTCTTTTAGACCTCCATACCGCTCGGCTCATTTTTTCAGAAACGGTCTTTCAGCTTCCAGATCTCTTTAGCCCTTAACAGGAAACCTCTATATAATCTGCAGATCTGGTACAGGGGAAAAAAAAAAAAAAAGTGTGAATTGAGGCTTTACTGATGCAGAACTGGTGATAACTGTGTCAGAGGTAGAGCCAAGTGTCACTAGCTCTGCTCAAGAGGAAAGGCCCTCCGGAGCAGTGCTCAGGGGTAGAGTGTGAGCGGGATATGGAAGAGCATGCAAGATGATGTGCTAATTACAAAGCCTTCTCCCTTTCCATTCAAGCAGGACCTCTGCAAGGCAAGGTTGTATTAGATGGTTTGTGCTTTTCCTGATAAGAAGAGTGACACCTGATGGTTCAGGAAAAAGCAAACTTACTTTCTGGTAATCTGCTGATCCTCCACCCCCTTACTCCCTAATAAGTCTGAAGTAGGGAGGCTTTACCACATAAGAAAATTAGCAGCCTGCCAGCAACTCTGGCAATTTTGGGGTTTGGAGACTACAGAAAGACAACAAATATGGGGACAATGTTTCAGGTGCTGAGGAGATCTTCTACTTAGCCAGAAGAAAACCCACATGTTAATGTAGGAGTTAAATTGAAGAATGTATTTCCCACATGTTTTTGATCTGACAAAGGTCGCTGAGCCATCTGGCCAGTGTATTCGCTGTTCCAGTGATAGAGACATCTGCCCTCCCTTGAGAGATGAGATCTCCAGTTCTAAGAGGTTTTTTTTTTTTTTTCTGTTTGTGTTTGTTTGTTTTTTGGCTTATTTTGGTACCTATGTACTTGAATTATGTAGCAGTTGATTTGAGCCTACCTTCTAATGCTACACATTTTGATCGAGTTAGTCTCTGTCTCCTTAGGCAAGTCATTTTCTTTCAGCCTTGCTTTAAATTTCTCCATGTGAATCACTGGGTTAACAGCCCCTTTTTGGAAAGAAACAGTCTTGAAGGAGCTCATTGCAATCCTTTGCATATCAAAGGCCTCCAAGAATGTGTGGTGGTAGGCTAGCTGTGGGATTTTTTTTTTTTTTTTTTAATGTGTTTTTTTTTTGGGGGGGGGGGGGGGGGGGAGAAAATCCCAAACAGGCTTAGGCTGTCAGCACAAAGCCCATGCGGGTCCTGGACTCACAAACCATAAGATCATGACCTGAGCTGAAATCTAGAGTCAGAGGCTTAACTGACTGAGCCACCCAGGTGCCCCTGGGATGTTTGGAGATGAGCTGCGGACACATGAATAGCTAGGATTCCTGTAGTTCCTAACCAGCTACCATTGTTTTTATGTCTTACCTGTGTACCCCAGTCTCCACACATTTGGTCTCCGTTTCCTTGTGTCTGTTCCTTGAGTATCCCGTTTACTCCAGTAGGAAGTACAAAGCATGAGTTGCTCTTACTTGAAGATTGGACCCATGTGTATATATTGGTGGCTGGTGCTGTTTTCTATCCTTGTCTATCGTCAGATTATATAGCCTTCTGCATGTCCTGCTGTTTCGGGGTTTTGGAATGCTGACTTGTCTCTGGACAGATAGGCATAGGTGGCTTACCCTGTCATGGCACTGGCTTCCAGTCTCTGACTTACCTGACCAACTGGTGTGTACGGGAACACTAATCCCCATCCTTTATCCTTCAGGCCCCAGGACGCTTGACTGTTTAATTCCTGGATAGCCTTCCATGCTTTGCTATACTGATACTGAAGCAACAGATAAATACCATTATACATACAAATAAATGGAGGAATAGGTAGTTGGAAATCAGTAAGTAGAATTTTGAAAAAACCACTGAACTACATGGGAGGAAATGATGTGTAACCATGCTGAATGTGTTTCTCTAGCTACTTGGAGCCATTGGCATTTCATTCATTCATTGACTTAACATCCAACATATATTGAGTCTGCACCTTAGCTGTTCTGATGGGTGCAGTGAGTCACATAGTTTGGAAGACCTGTTCTGACGTCACTAAATGAAGCATGAGACCATTCTGTGTCCTCTCATATTCCTCAGTAATAGTGGGCTTGGTTCTGGTGTTAGGTTGAAGAGTTGTAATGTGGGTTTCAGTAGCTGAAAACTGGTAAGAGAAAGCCCAGCTGTGGAACTGGCCAAAGTAGCTTGTATGCAGTGTGTCCAGAGACCTTGTTTATGGTCTCTGCTCTTGGACTAACTGTGGGACCATAGATCGAACACTGAACCTTCAGCTTAGACCTCTTTGTTAAGCCATAAAAAAAAGCACCTGGTCTAGGTGAGCCAACTCTTGAAATCTATTAATTCATAAACACTTTGGAATGTCAGGAATAGAAGAGCCGTGACTCGATTTTTGTCTTGCTTCTTTTCTTACAGTGGATTCTTTCCCAAGACCTTTCCACATAAGCCTAGTGTGGAAGATCCTTAGGAGTTGGAGCACCAGAAATGCCCCCATTGGCAGCATCTCCTTGATGAACATTTCACCCTCTGTGGCTACTGTGTGGGTCCTGACAGGATTTTTGCCAAGACTGGTTTCTGTAAAAATACTCACTTGCCAAGGTTTCTTTTTTAGCTCTAAATTTTTTTTTCATTTAATGGTTAAAGAGCAAAATCAGCTGTTGAAAGCTATTACCACCATAATGACCTAGAACTGAGGACTTAACCAGATGGCTTCTACACACTTAGGCCTGTAGGGCTGTTGATGACCCAGGGCACGTGTAAATGTGTACATGTGATAGGAGTCAACTATACTAGCTCTTTCAGAGCAAACTCCATGAAGTTCATGGAAGCCTGTCATTACTATACCGTGAAGCATTTATTAAAGCCATCCTTAATTTTTTCTGATTATGGGCAAATCATATGCTCATGTTGGAATATAACAGTAAAAAGTCCTAGTAATGAGCACTGGTATGCATTCTCTATTTGTGTATTCTGCTTTTTGCATGAAACATTATAGTGTTTGCATTTCCTATATGATTAAAAATAGTTCAAAATAATGATTTTCACTGGCTGCATATACAATCCATACTGGTTGTACTAGAATATAACGGTTGCCACAGTTGATCACTGTGTTTTTATTTAGACCCCAGGAACTCTTTCTTGTGAAGTGGCCTTAGTAGATAGACGAATGTCTTTGGATTAACACATTTGAAGTTCATATTGGTTGTTAGAAGAAATGACATTTAATTAGCATATTCAAATGTTGTATTGCAGCCACATTCTAAGACGCTTAATGTTTAAAGATTCAAATAATACATAAAGACTAATTTGGAAGATAGTATTTTTGCACTTATGTGTGACCAAGCCCAATAGTAGAGCTGAAAGAATGAAAACCATGAAACATAAAGAGAGGACAGGAAGGGTGACAATGGACATTCATGGAGCACGTGCTATGTGGATGCATATACATTATCTCATAAAGGTCTCAAAACCAATCTCTGAGATAAATACTATGTGTCCTTATTTCACAGAAGACAGACTGAGCTCAGAGAGGTTTTGCACTTGCCCGGGTTAACCTGGCTGGAAAATGGCAGACCCAGCTTTTGAACCAGGTCTGTCAAATACAAAATTTGGTATTTTTCTTCTATTACACCATGCTGCCCAAGTCCCATGAAATTCTGCCTGCCCCATGTCACTCTAAATTGGTAGGAGAAATTCAGAAAGCTAACAATGGGTCTTGTGGATTCCCTGTTCCTTGGAGCCACATAGGGCCTGGGAGGGTGTGGGTTCATATAGGATCTCCTCTGGGATCCCAGGGGGTTCATATGGGATCCCTAGCATCTACTCTCCTGCTTCAGCCAGAGCAACTCCTCTTTGCCCAGTTTTACAAGTTGACCCCCGCTTGTGTGCCACCCCCCCCCCATGTAGCAAAATTGATAGAATCTTGGGAATGCAATGGCTTTTTCTGGGAACTTGGTTCAAAGCAGATCTATGCTCCTCCCCAGTGTAAAGTGGCTTGTTAGATTGCTATACCTCCCAGAAACATCCTCCCCAGATTTCCAGTGGAAATATTCATTAATGGAACAAATCATTGTATTGGTTGGCCCTCAGTGAAAAAATAATTCCCTTTGTCTAACTGACTTTTATGTCCTCATTTATGAAGACGGCTCTCTTCATAACCCCCTAAAGAGTTCCCACTCAGAATTCTGTCTTTGCTATGATCAATTATGATAGCTCTAAAATAGCATGCAGTTCTGAAATTCTCCACTTGCTCCTGTGTTTCTTATCGGCCGTGCAGTGCCCTCATTCATCCATTTATTCATCAAGCACGTCCTGAGCACCAGCAATGGACCAAGCATGAGGCCTTACTCCATTCTCTCTAGTGTGCCTTTCTCAGCATTTGTAGAATGCTGTTTTTTTGCAGGGTTTTTTTTTTTTTTACATTTATTTGAGGTACTAAGAACAAACTTATTTACTGAATATTAAAGCTCTGTAAGATACTATAGTGTGAAATGTGGTTCAGCGTTAAAACAACAATGCTGTGAAAAAATATGTAATATAACATGAACTTGTAAATTATGAAAGTTATCTTTCTCACCTCATAGTTACTTTACATATGTTACCTAAGGCTAGAGACCTAACAAGCTAATGTCTATAAATGAGGAACAGCTTTTCCTGGCATTGCTAATTGGAGGCAGGTTTTTTACTTTGCGATTGCTTTTTGCTTGAACTCCTTCTTGTCTCTTGTTGGATTAGTGATCTCTGTCAGTAACAGTAGAGGTGATGCTTCAAGTTTATATAACCCTTTGACATTTTTACAAAAGATGCTTCCCAACAACCTTCTGATGTAGGTACATATTAGTGTCTCCATTTCATAAATAAGAAGAATGAGGGCCTGCAGCTGGTGAGGACAGAGAAGGGATAGAACAAATCATTATCTCAGAATTCCCTACATGATCCTTTCGTTTTCCATCCCCCACCCCCAAATTACATAGGAATTGTGTCTTCTATCATTTGGGTGTATCTTCAGATACTCAGAAAATGAAATTTCTCCCTGAACACACGATGTATTCCTGCTTGAACAACTGCTTTTTCATCGACACCAGAAAAGGGAATGTCGCAAAATGAATTTGGTAATTGCTGGTCCCTGTTTATGGACAGCTGCCCAAGTGGGTAAAACATGCATAATGTACACCTTGTTGCCATTGCACGTTTAAAGTGCAGTGTGACGGATGGGAAGGTACATTATTAACCTCCGTCAATACGTTGCCTAAATGTATGAATGCAATAATACACTGTGGTATTTTGGAACACGACGTTAGGTATCCTGATTGGAAATGTTCTTGAACTAAAATATCCTCCGCGAGAAGCTTTTTTTTGTGGTTACAAAAAAAGATCAGCATCTCGCAGGTTACCCGATTTGCTAATTACTTAGAATTCAGATCAGGTATTGGTGATGAAATTAGCATGCAATAACTATCAGTTTTTGACAAGGGCTTTGGGTGGAAGAAAGGGATGGCTGTAGGTGATAAAGGGATAAGAAGGTAGCAAGTAGATTTTCAGGGTTGAATTGGATCACCTCGGTTAGATGATGGCTTAATGTTTCAACGTTCAGAGAGAGTGGCTCGATAAGTAGAAAAAGGCAAAGCCACCTCTTTGAAGCGATGGGTCTCAAAAGGTGTGGCCTTTTCTCGGAAAAGGCTAATCACTGGAACTCTTCATGTGGAGTGAGTTACCCCCTCTCATTCTGTGTAGGAGGACCAGTAAGAGCTGGTTTTTTTCCAATCAACAAAGGGTAGGAGGTTCTTAACATATTTACACAGAGGCCCTGTTTTGTCTATTTTTATCTGTCTATCTTTATATATCTCTGTATCTATATATCTGTTACTCTACGCTTAAAGTGTACTCAGTTCTACTTCTGAAATGACTTGTGCTGAATCGGACAAAAGCCCCTACTACGTTTGGGTCCTGTGCTTCCCTTTGTATCCTCTGTCCCTAGCTAAAGATGCTGATAAAAATGTGAATGCACTATTAACGACGTACATCGTTCATGAGGTCCTCCCCTCTCCGGCCCCACCACCATCCTTTAAGTGTCATAGACTGTGTCCCATTGACTCACCCCTAAACAGGAATGGGGCGGTTTTATTCTCAAATTTTGCATCAAGTACGGTTTGATCTGTCAGGACTGCTCCCGCAGCCATCTAGATGGTGAGCTGTTCCTTAGCCTTTTTGGGTCTTGGTTACTGCATCTGCAAACTTGAAGAAGCAATAGTACCTCTCTCAAAGGACTGGATGAGGAATAAGTAAGTGGGTGTTTCTGAAGCACTAGAAGAGTGGTTGGTACATAGCAGGGGCTGAGAAAGGGGTACTCAATAAAGACAAAGATAGTTACCCAGGAAGTAAAGAGGTACTTTACACTTAGACATCAAGGAGGTCAAAAAATGTGCAGTACTTTGTGCTAATAAGCAATATTGCTACCCTAGAAGTGGAATGGAAGATTGATACCCAATTCAGCGGTTTGTCCATCCCCACCCCTTCTAGAAAGTTGAGAACCCAGGACTTGTAAAAACAACCTGGCTGATGTGCAGTGGAGATGACCGTGCCAAGGGAAGAGGCTGTCAGACCTTCCTTGAAGCCAAGTCAGATGAGCACGTATTTCCCTGCTGTCTGGAGGAGTGGAAAAGTCCCGCTGTCACTTCAAGCACTCTGGAGATCACATCTGTCAGGATGGGATTGCTCATCCCGCACTCTGTGGACAAGGGCTTGGCGTCTAAGTCTAACATGTGATCAACACCCCATTAGGGATAGTGGTCACTGCAGACTCTTCTGGAAGGGGACTGGGGGAGTCATCCTACAAGGCAGTGTACAGCTGGGTTAGGGCTTTGGCACTGCCTGCCACGAATTGAACTATGGCTCTCCTGCTCTCTCGGGGTTGGGATTTGGCTTTAGGCAAGGAACATACACATGCCTCTGAGGCCTGACATTGTTGTTCTCTGCAGCTCCATGGATCATGGAATTTTACTGATGTGGGTGTGAGGCATGGACTGACTGTCCCAGTGCTGCTTTCATTTTCATCTGTTCTTCTGTGCATGCCTTTATCCATCCACTTACTCAACAGCCGTTTAAGAGTGGCCTCCTGTGTGGCAGTCACTAAGCTAGGGCTGGTCTACAGGGCTCTAGTCTCTAGGGCTAGGGGTGTATAGAATAGTGGCACAGATCTACATAAAATCAATCCCAAGGACTTTTTATTTCATTTGGAGAAAGAGAGAGAATGTGAGCAGGGGAGGGGCAGAGAGGGAGAGAGGGAGACACAGAATCTGAAGCAGGCTCCAAGCTCTGAGCTGTCAGCACAGAGCCAGCGCGGGCCTTGAACTCATGAACCGTGAGATGGTGACCTGAGTTGAGGTGGGACGCTCAACCGACTGAGCCACCCAGGCGCCCTTTCTCAGTGCCTTTCATAGTGCTTAGCACATGGTGTGGGGAGGGTACCCCTTAACTTTTGGCTATTTGAGAACGATGGGATACGTGTTAACAATGAAGCTGGATGCAAGATGCTTAGCAGAACCAGATAATGGTATTTGTGTAGCACAAATACCTAGTTTTGTCTAGTATTAATTTTACAACTTCATTTCATAGTCATACATCACTTAGTTTCCATAAGTAACTTTAAAAGATACTGTACTTTTTGGTAGGTAAACAGAGATGCTAACTTAATTCCCCAGCATCACACAGTTCTTTGTTAACCATGCCCATCATGGAATTTCTCTGAATTCAAGTCCCTTTTGCTGTTGATGGCGTTACCTATATCCTCAATCATGCCCAAAGGGCCATTTTCCCTCCTTTAGGTGGTTAAAACCTAATGTCTCCGATGACATAACATATTCCTATTTGGCCAAAGTACTTGGTTTTGGTTATTTGTTTATCACACAAATATAATGAGCACCTACTGTGTACGAGACACTAACTTAAGTATTCTGCTTAAGATTTACGATGTGTATCATAAGGTTTTTTTTTTTTTTTGGTTTTCCTGAAGCTTAGAAAATGATCAATTCTACCTTGAAAATGTATTGATCATACTATTGCTTGGGTGATTTAGAGGGGACTTGAGGCTCTGATAGTCCCCAGATTCTTCCATATAACGTTCATTATAAAAGATAGATGGTGTTGAGCTCAGTGTGCCCTGGCTGTGTTGTACATTCTGGAAAATCCTTTGAGAAAGCAAAGCCTTAATATGGGCCAGTATGAAGTCCTAGAAGTGTGATCTTGAATAAGCTTAAGAACCTCTTTTGTTTTCTTAACATCATTTGTAAAGTGGAGGGGTCTGGGGAAGTGCCTTCCTAAGGGTCTTTACAGTTCCAAGCCTTGGCTATAAACCTAAATGGTGGCCTCTTAGAATGCCACAGTTACCCAGATGTTCCTCCTTCCCAAACCGCCTCTACCTCCTGGGGGCTCAGGCTTCCTGTTTGCTCTTCACGCCCACAGATTCCTGCTGGGCTGTTCTCTGGCGCCATCTCACCCTGTCTCTGGGGAAGATAATAG
Organism: Panthera uncia; assembly: GCF_023721935.1. Taxonomy (NCBI): domain Eukaryota; kingdom Metazoa; phylum Chordata; class Mammalia; order Carnivora; family Felidae; genus Panthera; species Panthera uncia. Next base: position 101,066,924 of record NW_026057582.1, on the reverse strand, counting down.
AGAAGAGCTGAGAAGACTCCATGGAGCTGCCTCTTCCATGAGCTATTTTATGACTCATGGACTGCTGGTGTTGGGGGGGGGGGGGTTGGTGGTGCTGGCCTGTGTGGAGGGAGAAGGGACTCGTGCCCTTTATTTCTTTTGCTTAAAAGAACCACTCAAGGAACCTACTATCTCAAGTGGACTCTGCTTCCCCTCACTATTGGATCATTTACAAGAATTATAAAACAGAACTCTAGAATTATCCTAAAAATGGTAACAGGAACAGATATTTAAATATCTTAATACTTCTGACCTCCCCCCCCCCAACTTGTTTTATACTATTTCCCTTTGCTTCATGCTCTTAAAAAAAAAAAAAGTGACAGGAAACTGGCTTCTCACCCAGTGAAGAGTAAGAACAGCCCTTTGGGTTTTGAGTAGCTCGTGAGATTTTTCTTCAGATGTTTAAGGGAATTTGTTCCAGAAGAGTCATGGGTGAGGAGGGTGAAGAGTTGCACCTGGGTTAATGCACTGCCAGTTGGGTTCTGTGCCATCAGTAGCATCTTTCTCTCTATGATTGTCCCCATTTTCCAGAAAACAAAGGCCAGAAGGCACACTTGCCCATTTGTACCTTGGCTTGATTGAAACCCTAGGGTCTCCCTTCACCTTGAATATGAGGAGGAGAAACAGCTGTTTTGTTTTGTTTGGTTTTTTTTCTTGAGGTATTTGAATCCTTGAAGCTGTGCCCAGTGATTCACTACATTTGCTATATCTAAACACATCGTCAGCCTTTGTCAAGTTTCTGCTGTGGTTGGGCAATTCATGTTACTGGAGGAGGTGAGGAACTTTTTCCTCCCACAGCTGAAGATGAAATGATTTGTCAGGCATCATACACAAGAGTCTTTTCCTTCATCTTTCCCATTGGAATGATCTCCGTCACCTTGTAGCCCAAGGACTACCTCCAAAGATCTTCCCAAGCCTGAGGCTACAGATCCCTAAACTGCCAGAATCCCTTTAAAGAAGGGAAGTCTAGCACCTACTGGAGCTCTAATCTTGAACTTCTCTCTCCACCCCCATTTTTTTGCCTTTCAATGTGGAAACACTAGGTGCTTTCTTTTGACTTGAATTTGGCTGTGTTTAAGGTTTATATGTGTGCCTATTTAAAGTTTATATGCATGCCTAAAGAAATACTTCTCCTATTTTGAACCAGGGAAGTGATAGTATCTGTATCATTGATTTGCCCAAAGATCTCTCTGTCCAGGTGGATGCCCCCTTGGTCATACATAAAGCAAAACCACCATTTTTCACAGTTCTTGGATCACTGTCTATTTCTGAGCCAGCCAGAAGTCTCAATGTGTGTTTTCTGTCAGAAGACATGGCAGACACAATAACCTCACCAATGACCTTTCCCTGCTGCATACACCTGGCTGCATGCACCTGGCGGCATAGACACAATGGGTGTCTGAGTGCTAACACCACTGCTTTCTTTGCTGTTGGAGGAAGCCTAACAGAATGTAGGACTGTGAGAAGAGTTTTATTAGGTAATCACCTTCAATCCCTCTAATTTATATTGGAAACCTGAATTATTTGAACCCTTGAGAATGTGTACTATTTTTAGCCACAAATGGCTTATGACACACATGGAGTGACAGGTCATCTAGAGACATTGAGAACCACTTCTTTCCATTCCAGATACTTTGCATGGACCTCTTGCCCAGAACTTCACTTAGTAATGGAGTACTGTGGCCTCACAGTTTCTTAGTAACGGTACTTTGCACCTTGAAAGCTGGGGCATGAGAAGTTTTATGGGTCTGATAGAGCAACCTGCCTGGTTGCAGATGGGCTCAGGGATGTCCAATATATAACTATGGAGAGAGCTTATGTCTGGGTCCTTCCTATCTTGCCTTTTCCATCTGTAATCCTTTCCATCCCATAAAGAGGATATGCTAAGAGGAAGAATGTCATTCAAAGACCCCACAGAATAAAGCAAAATGTTGGCAAGGAGCATTATCTTCAAATTTAACTGTGGGCTTTGGGGAGGTGAAAGGGTGAACTGGGGGTGAGAGAAGGGGGGTAGGTTAAAAGCTTGCAGTTGGGACAGGAGGGAGAAGTGGAGAATCTCCTTAGGAACTGTAGGATGTAAGCATTTGAAATGTTACATCAGTAAGCTATGTGAGCCCACTGTGGGCAAGATGTCCAAGTGGCTGGAAGTGACTTAGCCTTACCAAGTCTGCTCACTACTGAGACAGCAGTAAATACTAGCCAACCTGAGTGATAATGGCAGAGTCCCACCACAGCCTGGCCCTCCATGTCCTTGTGTGTCCTTGTATAGCATTTTGCTCCTGAGGGTTCTGAGCGATTGAAGAGGGAGCCTATGCATGAAACCCACAATCCAGAATACACAAGGTCATTACTGACGCATGTAGCCATAGAGCAGAGTCATGGTGTTTTAGAGCTGGAAGAAAATTTAGAGTATGACATGGCCAAATCCCTTCATGCAAATCAATTAACAAAAATTATATAGCCAAACATGCACATCGGTGCCCTGTAATTACTAACTGGAGTTTGAGGTACTCAACAAGGTAATAAAGCCTATTAACAGCCATCAGACCCACAGAGTCTGTCTGGCACAGCTAGTGGGTTAGCAGCTGCTCACTGGATGAAGTGATTGAAAGGAAGAAAATGTTATCACTTAGGTTCTGCCGGCCCCATCCAGCCTGGGCCAGTCACACCCACATTTCTTTTCCTGGTGAAAGCTAGCAAAATTTTCTCTCATTCATGGGGGGATTGAAGGAGGATCAAAATATTGAGGGACAAATCACCTCATCCCATTTGAGAAGTGATAGGGTAAGCTTATTTCAACACGGTATTAACCAGAGATGGGTTCCTCAGGCCATTCTCCCAGATTAACAGGCGAACACCTGGACACGGCATTGAGACCCAGCCCCTTGGGGCTTCAGCCTGCCCTTCCAGAACCCTTTTGTCCCAATTTTTACCCCAGCTACAGTGGGTCTTCGAGCACTTTCTGCACTCATGTGACTCTTTGATGCGGTTCTCTGTCAGGAAGCCTTGCTCCCATAGTCTCCTTGCTGTGCTTGTATTCATCCATCAAAAGCCAGTTTGGTTGGGACTTGTCTTCTAAAATGTAAAGTACATTGATCACTAGTTTGGCCATACGTCTGTTAAAGAGCCCATTATTCTGTAGTGGATTGCTTATTTACCTGTAAGTGGTTGCATGTTAGGGTCTTGTTTTTTTCCTCCATGCTTAACATTGAACCTGGTATGAAGTAGTTACCTAACAACTGAGTGTATGGTTGGACAGATGCATAGAGAGATGTACCAAAAACCTCTCATGGTTTTTTTTTTTTGTTGTTGTTGTTGTTTGTTGTTTTACATAAATGTGAAGTCTACAAGGGCAGAGATGTTAGTTGGCTTGCTTCACTGGTGAATGCCCCACCACCTAGAAGAGTACTTAGCACCTAATAGGTTTCAGTAAATACTTGAAACACATTTTTTTCAAGGATACAACTTAAAGAGATAAATTAGACTGTTGCCCCCAAATGTGGTTTACAAGAAAGTATCCCTTTAGACCCATAATGATTCTGCTCCTCAGAGTGGGTTGGCATGTTTGTCCTCTTCCTCAGAACTTTGCCTCTCGCTGCTTCCTTCTGGTGGCCTGTTAACAGTGAGCGTTGGCCGGAGCTCAGCTGTTGGTCCAGTTTAAGAACTGGGGAATTTTTACGGGAATAGGAGTGTTAGGTGTTGACTTCAGAAAGACGTCCGTTGAACATGTGTTGATAACAAGTACTTCTCTGCTGCTGCCGCCTTTCCTGGTTTTATGATTCTCTCCCAGGAAGTTTTGGCAGAGATGAGAAGGTACAGTTGTTCGTTTTTAGTTTGCATATCTAGAGGGAAACTCTGGAGTTGGAGACAGGGTTGGAAATAGTCCTGGCTTTTTTCCCAAGCTACTCTGACAGCTGGAAGGAGAAAGAGGAACAGTTCCTTTCACCGGCTCCAAAGCAGACTGGGCCTTGTTGATGATGAGTATGGCCAGTGGCAGGACAAACCATCAGCTCACAGTGGACACCGGCAATGGAGGGCAGTAGCGATGTTTTGTTTGATTTTTGCCTCATATCTATCAGCGCTGTGTTTACAGGAGCCTATTAAATAGTGGTGCTGTATTTAGAGTAAATGTTTGCTGAGTTGTGTCATCAAAAAAGGTATTGGGAATCAGGTCTCGGAACCTTAAGAGGAGAAGGGAATAGTCAGCCTAAGGTATATAGTAGCAATGTCAGGCCTGGTGTGCAGTATACGTCCTCTGGGAGTTAACTTGTGAGATGTGTTAAAGTGAGATATTTAAGTATTTTTGAATCTAGGGGTAGGTTTCAGTACTTATCATTTGCCTACTAAGCTTCATTTGGGACCCAAATATAATGACTTGATAATGATTAAGAGCATTGATCCACACATGTCTTCACAAAAGAAGAGGGGAAGGCACTAAAGAACACAAGGGAAGTGTTGATTTATTCACTTGTGCCATGTTGTGATTGCGTAGTAAGTATACAACACTGCACACTGTGTGTAGTAGAAGAGCGCTCTGTAAAAGAGTATAGAGTTCAGGGTGTAATCCTGGCTCGTTGCTTAACTACTGTGCACCTTAACCAACTTGGAGTTTGGTGTCTTCAGCTCCACATCAGCCTTGGATGACCTTAAAGAACGCAAAAAGCATTCGCCTCCTGCGCAATTGATACTGCCTGCCTAAAAGTGCCAGGTTGAAGAGAAATGAAGCCACATTGGGGTGCAGAGTAAATTGGTGCTATCTGTGATTGGCTGGTGATGTCTGCTATGGACAGTGGGTTGAAAGTTACAGTACGTGTGCAACTTAATTGCCATTCTGGGCCAGATGACCTGTGAAGTTCCATTGCCTGTATAGTACTGGTCCATAAGGTCGAATCTTTGCCTTCTAAGAACTTAAAACTTCTGCAGATGGGTATAGTTCTGTCGAACTTTATTTAAAAATCCCTGAATGGCAACTGAAGCACCATCATGATTACAGATCCCTCTCTTAAGTGGAGATATGGCAGTTTTCCTGCAAGCACCTTTCTGCCCTAGGTCAATGGCTTTAAACAGAACAAAGCAAAGGTATAGTTCTCCTGGTCATTCCTGTTTCCATGTATTTTGAAGAAGAGTGCTGAAACTAATCCAAATGCACCAGTAGAATTCTTCCTGAGTTACTATTTAGCCTAAATGAAAGTTTAGTCATCTATGCCTCATTTCAGTGAAAACCTTGAATCTTTAAATAAGTCACATGAAGTTTAAAAATATAAGCAAGAGCCTTTTTGTATATTTTGGTCTAGGAGACAGATTTAACTCTAATTTGAAATTGTGTTTCATTAGGGATGTTTTCTTTTGCCTGTGGGTTTAAATTAAGGTTGTTATACATAATAGTGTTAGCCTAGGGAGGGCTGAAAAAGGTCGTTAAATATGGACCAAATTTATGAGATGATCTGTTTGTGTGCACATATGCAATCAAATGATGGCTCTAAAATAATTATTTTTAAATTGTGCATTCCATTTTAAAGAACGGCAATTGATACCGAGCTTTAGAAGCCTCAACAGGATCAACTAAATGAGGCCAGTAAGTGCTTCACAAGTGATTTTCTAAAGTGTTTTTCTTTTACTTCTAATAAATATGATAGAATGCCCCTTGTCACATGCGGCTTACTGCTACCCAGAACTGCACTCCTAAGTCCTGTGATAGGTCCAAAAACTTAAAAGCTTAAGAGTTAATTGAGAAGGAGGATTCCGTCCTATTTCTCCACATGTACAGGGATTTTACCATGTGTGATATTCTCAAACATGTTAAAAACACATGATTAAAACCATGTAAAATTAGAACTGGAAGGGTTATATATGTTTCTTGCCTCTTGTTGTATCGGAAGAGTAGGGCTGTTGGTCTAAGGATCCCTGGCTAGTGATGGCAGAGCTAGGCATCCCAGGATGAACTCTGGACTCAGTCAAATGCCTGTTCTTTCTCCCGAATAATTAAGAAAATAGAGTATAAAACAGGCTGAAGTCCTATGGAAGTCACACAAGAAATGGGCATTCTTATCCAACGATTGGGCTTTCCAAGTCAATGCTTTTTCAAATCTGCTCTGAAGTTTTCTTCTCTGGGATATAGGTATGCGTCATCACTTCTGCTTTCCCTTTTGTTGTGGTTACCTACAGGTTCCTGGATAATGTTGATGTCCAGTCTCCACCTTTGTATTGATCATTATGTTATGGGCTTAGTGTATTGGCTTCCTGTTTTCTTCAGAACTGACTTTTTTTAAGGGCCTATCTGCCCTTTGCTGTAAGCTTCTTCAGATCCTCTCTGGAGGGAGGAAGGAGAAGAAATTACTAAATACAAAAAAAAAAAAAAAATTTAGAATGGTATCTTACTAGCAGCTGGAATAACTTGTAGTAGCAGTGGTGGGGTTCTTTTGATGAACTTTGTGTGATGAGCATTCTACAGGAGAGAAGGAAACCTTTGGAGGACCCAGGGTTCAAACCAAAGATAAGATCTCTTGGTAGATGAAGTGGGACAGAAAGGACCATCGAGAGTTGAGCTGAGCACAGAGATATGGGAGGAAGCCGTCGAATGGGGACTCTTCCTTCTGGCCCACAGGTCCTCTGTAACATGAATGATCACAACAGGCTGGGCATGGTTGAATTTCTCATGGCGGCCCTTGATGGGACTATCTTTTCTGTAGGTGATTGCACATGAACAGAGTCAGCTGACTAGATGAAGTTCCTAGCACTAGAGTTACATTTGCTTAGCAGACCACACTCCAGCATTTGGAAACCCCAGATGGAACTTCTGTTCATTTGTTGGAAGCATCATCAGGGGGAACAGAGCAGGTTGCCTAATGTAACGCCCCAACAGAGCTAGCAAGGGAGTCTCCATCTAACAAGCACGTGGGTAGGAATCTGCAAAGGGTGCCTCCACAGACTCAGCCGGAGCCCCTCTCTATATCACAGGTTTTGTAAGCAGGGTTTCTGAGTTCCCTTTGTTTAATCAGCTTTCAAAAAGGGTTACCTGGGTAGACTCTTGCCCATACAAAACATCATCCAAACCTCCTTTCATCTTGGACCAATCAGACCATGTGATACCATTAGCATCTGATTTTAAGTTAACGACTGAGTAGATTTATAAGGACCTCTTAATGATACTGAACATTTGGTCAGGGCATCATCTGTTTCACTTTCTGACCTGAATAAGTTGGCCCTGAAATTGCAAGAATGCTAACAAGTTCTTGAGGCTATTCCTCACCACCCTGTTTTTGTTGTTGTCCTTGCATTTTTTGGAGAGGAGAGATGGTTAGAATTAAGTTATTAGGTCTTTTTATAATCCTCCATAGGAGTGGATCCCTTGTATTTCATGCCTTGGGTGTGTGATTTCTTTCCTTACAGAGGCTAGGGACAGGCTTCCAGATAATAAGCGAGGTGATTTGATGGCTAGCTAACAGATCACCCTTGTTTGCCTTTGTAGTTGAGTGAACTGTATAATGTCTGGGAAGGGGGAACTACTAGCCAGAAGTCCAGGCTTGGCTTCTGAACACCTGTGTTTGGATGTGCCTTAGGCATCTGTAACCCCACATGAGCAAAGCAGAGCTAGTGACCCCCACCTCCCCCTCATCCCCGCCTGCTCTTCTACCTTCTACTCTTCTCCTTGTTTACTTCCAACCTTTGGAGACCAGCATCAACCTTCTTCCTAGCTGTTCTGGTGTGCTGGTTCCAAACCTTGATCCTCCCCTGTCACTTAGCTCACTTCACTTGGTCCCCACTGCCACACCCTTGTTCCCTGCCTTTGGTCCCCTTCTCATCCAGATTGATAGGACCTCCTCACTCATGTCTCCATCCCTTTCACATCATTTCCCACCTTGTTGCCAGAGTGATGGCAACACTTGTTTGGAATTCCTTGCTGGCTCTCCTTAACCTTTCTGATGATAAAGTGTATATATTTCTTAAGGTGATTCTGAATGAACTGCTATGTTTCTGCCATGTCCTGTTTCTCACCACTTCCTCCACATGATCCCCAGGCTGTAAGCAGGTAGAATTTATAACAAAGTAGGTAGGTAAAACCCTGAAGGTAGGAGACACACACACACACAATTGCTGCTGACTGGTAACTCCTGTCTGAGAACTGAGATCATGGGTGCCTCCCTTACTTGGGCTGAGAAAGGAGGATCATCTGGTTAAGAAGTCTTCCTTATTATCTTCCTTTCTAGCAGGATAAGAAGTTACCTTCTAATAGAAGACCCATTTTTTTTTCAAATAATTTCCTCTTTTTTTTTTCCTTTGGTCTCCAACCTAGTCTGTGTTGTGGGAGTACTGGAGCCAAGATTTCCTGAGCCAGAATCAGCTAGCTTCCAGCACGGGCTAGAAACGTCCACGCTCTGTCCTCAGTGTCCTTTTGCACCTGTCAAGTGTGACCTTCCTCTTTCTACCTGGACGGCTGGGGAAGATGGCTGTGAGTTGCAGTACCTGAGAGACTTAGTATCCATCAGGAGCTGGAAGCACCAAGCCCAAGTGGTTTGACCAAGCACCGTGGAGGGCCAGAGTCCTAGCTACCCAGCCTGTGGGCTTCTGTTTCCCTCTGGTGATGAACCTGTCTCTGGTTCAGGCCATGGCTTTGTGGTTGACTCATGTGACTGCTCTGGGGAATAAAATAAGATGGCCTGAAAATGGCCAGAATGCAGGAGGCATCTGCCCAAATCGGACCTATTGTGACACTTGTCCCGGTTGGTGCTCTCGAGTGCTCAGGGGGGCAGAGGAAATAGAATCCATTTAGTTCCCCCGTGACCGCCCCCCACCATGAATAGCCTGAAGTGGGTTTTCTTGTGAAAATGTCTGCTTCAACCTTCTGTTTCTAGCCCGTGTTTTATTGTCTCCCCCCCTCTTCTGCTGCTGCTATTTTACTGCCTCTACCCTGACAAAGCACCAGGTTTATTCTCTGGCTCTGTGTGTTGGCCCGCTTGGGTGTCTAACCAATGTATCAGCCTCAGCTAATACATTAGAATTTGAATAAATGTATAACAGCAGGTAGCAAGTGACTGGTGACAGGGTGACATATTGACTTAATATCTTGTGTAATGTGATATGAAGGATGTGCCTTTTGGTGTGTATTTTCATTTTAATTATTTTTTGTTGCTTTTCTTAGGCAGACACTTGTAGGCAGTTTTGAGTAATTGTCTGAAATCATTAACATGTTTATTAAATAAGGAAGCAGAGTGCATTATCTAGCGAATCAATTATGTAAATGCACAAAAAGCATAAGAAATTAGTCTTTAACTGTTGCCGAACGGCTTCCATTTCCTAAATTATAGATGAAAGTTGCTGTGTGTGCGTGTGCATGCATTGGGGGGTAGGGAGGTATATTTAGATGCATTCCCCTTTCTCAGACTTCTAAAGCAGCAATGATGAACTCGTGTTTTTTTTAAGGGGGGGGGAGCATTTCTGAGGTACAGCAACTAGTAGGGATTTATGTAGATCCTGAGTGTAGATGACAACAGATGGTCGGCAGTGAGAAACAGAGAAATCTCCATTGAAGGGTCTGGGTGAAATGATAAACCGTGTTAGTGAAGCACAAGCAACAGCATCTCTCCTCTGGATAACAGCAAAACTCTCTAGGTTCAGAATTCTCAATAGATTTTTTTTTAAGCCAAACCATTATTCATCCTGATTACTTACAATTAAAATCTTTTTTAAAAAGATCCTACCGTTGACTCCAGTATAATTTTCGGTAGCAATGGTAATTTGTCATTTGGGGAGCAGTTACCCTAGAAAATCAGGAACACACTCCAAGTATCCACCATTCTCGAAGTCATTAGATATATTATCTCAACATTTAAGAGAAACACCATCTTTTCCTTCGTGATTTTATTGTGTGGTGGTTTCTGTTTATTTTTTTGGTCTCAGAATTTTGTGGATCTTTCTCCCTTTATATTCAAATAGTTCATATAAACATACATAGGTTTCCTTTATTTAGCCTCAAGTTTAATGATGAAAAGGAAAACAATAGTGCTGGACTCCTACCCCTGCTTTTGGCTGAACATACTCCCTCTAATCTTCTTGATGGCAGTCCAAAAAGGAAAACTTGAGCAGAGATCCCACCTGCTTTCAATTCCTTGGTAAAGCTTTAGGATCAGGTTAAAGGCTACTCAAAAGGAGATAGTAGTAGGAAGATGAAGGCTGGGGTGCTAATATATGAAATTTTAGCTTTCTGAGCTAGAGAGACACATTTCCCAGTTATTATTAATCAGTCTTCTTTAAAACAGAAATCATGGTGCTTGGCTGGCTTAGAGCGTGGGATTCTTGGCCTTGGGGTTGTGAATTAGAGCCCCATGTTGGATGTAGAGATGACTTAAAAATCTTAAAAAAAAAAGTAATAAATTGGAAATCAGACCACTTGTACTTAATCATACCAGCCATTTAAGTTACCAGTAGATGCTTACAAACTACTTTGGAACCCAAAAGAAAAATAAAATGGGAGGCAGAAGGATGTTGTAGAAAGAGGTAAACATCTAGATATGGACTGGACATTGGCTACTTTTAGTTGTATTACATAGAACTGGTCATTTAACCTTTGTACACTCCCTTGCGTATTGATAATTGGGGAGTGATAGGACATAACTGGTAGGGTTGTTGGGATTAAGTTAGAATCTATATTAGGATACTATGAGCACTGAATATAATTGGTACACAGTATTTAAGTAGCTCAGTTTCCTTTCTAAAAGTGTTAATAACTGCTTGGATTTGAGTTTAATTGGTGTAGTTTCCTGTATAGAGGACAAATACATCTAGAGACTTGATACAGATTGCTTGCATGTGGGAGTATGTTTATGATACTGTAAAATAATCCAGGAGGTAGTCTAGCTCTAGTAGAATGAAAACAAGAGGGGTTGTCTAGATACAGAAAACATCTTAAGCATAGGTCATAAACTTAACTGTATAGGTAGATACTTTGATTTCATGCTCAGATTTTCTTTTGGACCACTATTTTAAAAATTAATACTTATATAGGGTAAAAAAAAATCACAGTGTGAAAGGAAATAAAGTGAAACATGTGACGTATCCTTGCCCTTCCACATGGACTCCAAACAAGTAACCAGCATTCATGGGCTTTGTACCTATTTTGGATACGCACGCAAATGATTCTCACAGATTCAGAATGTGAAGATACTGGGTCAAAGGGTATATATGCACTTCGAATTTAGAAATATAAGCCAAATGGTCTTCCAAAGAGGTCTTTAGGGATTCGAACTCCTCAGCAAGGTATAGGAGTCTCAATATTAACAACTCTGCATTGACCATTATTTTATCTTTGTATTGTGTTAGTTGTGAATGAAGTTGAACATCTTTGTTGTGTGTTCATTAGCCATTGGCTTGTCTTTTTCTATGAACCGGCTCTTATTAACCCTGGAGGTTGCTGAGCTGTGCTACTCAGATTGCCCTTCAAGAAGGAAGCTCATGTTCCCTCAGCTGCTGCACAGGCTGTAGCGGAAGGAGCTTCCTCTCCAGGCCCACCCCTTTCAGGCCCACCTCTGCTTAAGAGAGCCTGCTGGCCTCAGATCTCACTCCCTTCCAGGGAGTACCCATGTCTAGCTCTTAGTGCATAAGGGACTCTAAGGGCTCAACCCCTGACTCCCAGTTTGGCAGTCCCTGTCCTTGCTTCAGACCCTCAGGTGTCTTGTGATTTCACTGCCCAACAATAGCTTTTGTGCGGCCCTGGCTCCTTCTCTCCCCTGTGGGGCTTGACCCTGAGAACACTCCCCTGGGAGCCTCCTGTACCTTCTTCTGCATCTCTAACTGCTTCCCGAGAGAGAGCCCAATGTGCAAAACCAACCTTCTCCATTTTGACACTGGGTTCTTGGTCCTTTTCAAAATGATTTGAAGGCATTCTGTTGGGGAGAAATTCACCTTTTGTCTAATTTAGAGGCTGCAAGTATTTTTGCCTCTTTGTCATTTGTCTTTCATTTTGTTGTTGGTATTCTTACCCTTTCAAATGTTTCAAATGCTAATGCAAATTTATCAGTTGTCTTTCCTTTTTATTTTATATTTTAATTTATGGCATTTGGTTTTTGTCCCTTGCCTAGTAGGGCCTTCCTTATGGGGATTTTTTTTTTTTTTTTTGTTCTCTTTCTCCTTTTTTTTTTTTTTTTTGTTCTAACAACTTTATTTTTTACATTTAAATTTTTGAGCCATCTGGGATTTATTTTGATGTAGGACATGAGAATAGAACCAGAATTGCATACCCCTCCTCATAACTGGCCAATTGTACCAACATATTTATTGGATAATCCATCATTGTCCCACATCTGAAATGCCAGCTTTATTATATAATAAATCTGTGTGTATTATGTCTATTTCTAAAATAAATTTGCCCCATTTTCCTCACTATTCTTGGCCTAGTAACAAACTGTTTTAATTACATTAGTTTGATAGTATGTTTTAATACCCAGGAGGGCCAATACCCCCATATTTCCTCACCAATTCCCAGAGGTTAATTTTGCATGCACATTTTATTTTTGTTTTTTATCATGCACATTTTAGAATTAAATTTCCCAGTTTCCAAAATACTCCTGTTGGCATTTTTGTTGGGGTGACATTGAATTTACAGTAATTGGGAGAATAACATCTTTACAGTGAGTTTGATCTGTGAACAAACTGCATCTTTGCATTAATTTGTCATATTTTATGTCTCACGGTAGGATCTTAAGGTTTATTCTTGATTCTATACACTTTAAAACTTTTCTCGAGAATGTATGTCCTTTTGCTCTTGGAAACTGGATCTTCATATTTTGTTGGCTTTGGTGTGTATAAGAAAACCTGTTGTACAGTAGTTTTGTAATCCTCTAATTTTCTCAGTGTTTTCATTCATTTTCAGTTGCTTCTCTTTGGTTTCCTAGGTTGATAGATGTATCATCTGCAAAGATAATAATTTTGCCTCTTCCTTTCCAATTTTTATTATTCATGACTGTCTGACTCTGCTCGGGCTGCCATAACACAATACCTTAGACTGACGGGCTTAAGTAACACACATTGATTTCTTACAGTTCTGGAGGCTGAAAGTCTAAGGTGAGGTGAGGGAGGTAAGTGAAAGCATGAGCTCTCTGGTATCCCTTCTTACAAGCACTAATCCCTTAGGACCTCTTTTAATTACTTTCTTCACCTAGCCACATTGGGAGGGTTATGGCTTCCACATACGAATTTTGTGGGTGGCAGGGTACAAAATCTAAGTCCATAACAATGACTTTCTCCTAACTGCATGGGCTGCTGTTAATTGGAAAGTGTAAAATTATAGAGTGTTGGTAGTGGCCATTTTTGTCCCAATAACGTTGCTACTTAGGCGTCACCATTAAAGCCTGATTCTGGATTTTGAGCTGCGATACATTTTTATTAATATCTTTGCCGTAGTTAGAAGTATTCATAGATTCCCAATTTAACCAATTAAATCATAGTAGACTTTGATTTTATCAAATGCATTTTTAGCCTCTATAGAGATAATTGTAAGGCCTTTCTTATTTAGCTTATTAATATTATGAATCCTAGAAGGAGAATTTCTGTTCTCGAATGATCGTGGTATCCCTGAAATTAGTACTACTTAGTTGTTGTGTGTTAAGCTTTTATTGTGCTGGTAGATTGTGTTTGCTGATGTTTGAGTTAATATTGTACATCATTATTTATAAGTTAGATTGATCTGAATTTTCTTTCTTGGGTTATTTTTGTCGGGTTTGAAATATGTTAAAGCTGTATTGAAAAAATAACTTGGAAGCTTCATTTCCTGAATACATATTTAAGTATTTTAATGTGAGTCAGTATGAAACGGCTTATTGTTAGTGTCTTTCCTAAATACATTTTTGGAGGAAAATACTTGATGAATTAGAATAATTGCCAGGGTTGGACCTCTACTATTCAAGCTGAAAAAGGCAGATAACAGACACATCCCTGAGGAACTGAGAATTGTGCCTGCAGGTGCTCTGAGAAGGTGGGGAACTATAGAATTCAGCTGGAACACTGGGGATCCACTGAAAAATCTTGGCGCTCTTGAGGGTAAAAACAACAACAACAAAACACCTTTATAAATTGGTCTCTACTGTGTGCAGCCTGAGATTCTGAATTTTGACGTATTCCCCCAGTTACCCTGTGACACGACATGGGAAGGGTAAATGCTGTCCTAGTTCATTTTGCTTCCCTCTTGTAACCATATCTGGAAGTATTCTTCTGTCTTAGCCTCCTGCCTCTCCTCCTTCCCACAGAGTCCAGGATCCACCTGTTGGCACTGAACGGCTGGGCACCAGGACTCTGTCATTTCTCTTCCCCCGTGAAAGCCCTACCCTTAGTTTGCCAGCTTCTTGATAAGAAACTATTAGACTGATCCAAGCTCAAGTGGAGATTGGTGATGATGGTTTGTCTCTGTGCCTCCAGAAGGTGACCTGTTGATAGTTTTCAGGGAAGTCTGACAGTACTTAAACCAAAGGAGTGGGTGGTGACCTACCAGGCAGGTTTGGAGGGCCCCTGTGTGTGACGGATGGAGACACGATCCCCACTTCTAGCTCTGGCTGTTATGCGTAGGGTCTACTTTATATTTGAGAAATCAAACCGTAATAGTATCTGATTCAGCCTAGGCAGTCTTAATCTTTGAAGCTGTTGCCTGCTTTTGTAAAGTCGTTAGGTTTCTTCTCCACCAGGTTTCTAAAATTTAAAAAGAATTTTTTTTCTGGTTTCTCTTTCCATCTTTCTCATGCTGGAGAGATGAAATTGGATCGTTTTGCCGCCTCCTCCCCCTTTTTTGTTTTGCTTTGTTTTGTTTTTAGCTCCCCCCCCCCCCCGCCACCCCCCGCCCCTTCTCTCTGGGTCTCTATCTACTAGTCCTGAGCAATTGTGTTACAGTTTTTAACAGAGTAGAAGATGTTACAACGTGTTTCGGCTTCACACTCTTTACATCACAAATAGTTGTGATAAAATGTTCGTTCCAATATCTACATTGATTCCAAACTTAACTGATCTTAAAACTTTACTTCAAATGACCTATACTGAAGAATGTTGTACATAAGACAAAGCCATGAATATTGCTTCAATCCTAGAAGTCAGTATGCACCCCTTTCTAAAATATATATAAATCTCTGAAATATGAATATAGCCTTTTGAAATGTGGACAGAAGTCCTTGATCAGTTTTTGGCTTTAAAAACAAAGATGGTTTTTTGGGTCCAATTTACACTTTGCCGTTATGATACTAACAGATAAGAGGACTGCAAATAGAATGAAGTCGGTAGGATTTAGGGTCCTGAAAGGAGGTTTCTTGTGTGAAAAACAGCTTTTCTTGACAAGCTGCTTGTCAAGGTTTTCAGCAGCCTCTCTTCTCATTTATTTATTTGGTTTGAGGGAGTTAGGAAGGTGTTTGGTGTATTTTGTGCTGGCAGCTCACACGTCAAAAACACAAGACTAAAAATATTCTCCAAATATGAATATACAGTAGTTTCTTCTTCTTGCTTGCCCTCTCCCCTGCCCCCCCCTCCACGAGTACGAGTGTTAAAACCTAGACACAAGGGCTGACCCCTGGGAAAACTGGCCTGAAGTGAACCCTGTGCCTCTGCTCTGGGTTCCCTGTGCTCCCCACCCCTGGCTCCACGTGTACTATTCCTTAGAAGATTTCAGGTTCCTCTTGGGATTCCCTGCCTCACCAGCCCCTCCCCAACTGTTTGAACCATTTCTCATCTCTTCTGTCCACCACTGGAACATCCCTTTCCTGGTTCCATTGCTTTGTATCCTTAGAGTTCGAGCAAAAATGGTTTTGAATCTGGCAGCGCTAAACTGAAAGTGGTTAGGAGCTCTTGGTTGACAGGAGCCAGGGAAGAGACGATACGGAGAAGGTGTGGAAGCAGAGGAAGAAAATTGCTGTTTGCCGTAATGTAAGCCTGATTGGCTGTTGATGATTGATTGTCCTTAGCCTGTTGATTTCTTAACATGGAGGCAATTACAGACTTAGATTTTGGTCTATTTCATAGAGCCACTGCTGCCTTAAAGCTACTTCAGTCTAATGCCCTCCTTGTTTATTTAACATAACAGTTTCAAGCTATTGTCTGGGAATTTCATTGGAGACCCATTAGAGAGTGAAGGAGAGGTCACTTTCAGGAAGAACATCCTAGAATATGGAGTAAAGAGGACACTGAAACGGGATCTTGAAGGGGAATAGAATTTTGACAGAAGGTGATCAGTCAGGCACACATACTTGGGCGCGTCACTTAAGTTACTTATCACACAGCATAATTCCTAATTGATTTTAAAAACACCTATTCCCAGAGACCTTGAAGGAATCATGGTACTGGTGAAAATTTAAGGCACTGTGTTTGGCCTTTTGCCCAAACCTAAAGCAATTGAAATCAACATCAACTTATATTCCTCTGTCTTTGCATTTTTGGAAGTGAGCAGACATTGGCAAAGGACACAATTGACAGGTTGAGGAGAATTTTTCTCGAAAAACAAGTCAACATTGTACATGAAGTGTACTGTGAATGTATATGCATACCGATGGGTACATTTATAGCAATACAACTGAAAATGTGCAAATGAAATCCAGGAAGTGCCAAACGGTGTCCTCTAGCATCTAGCAGAACTTTTCTGGTGTGCGAGCGACTTCCAGTCAGGTAACTTTGATTCAGTCCAGTGTATTTAACTATATTTTTAAAGAAAATGTATGACAAGAAACTAGAATTTGGGGGGGGGGAGGTGGAATGAATAGCTTTTGAGAAAGCATGTTTTGATTTTATGTTATTTAAAAAAAATTTTTTTAATGTTTATCTTTGTGAGAGAAAGAGAGAGTGTGAGCACGGGAAAGGCAGAGAAAAAGGGAGACACAGAATCCAAAGCAGGCTCCAGGCTCTGAGCTGTCAGCACAGAGCCTGATGCAGGGCTCGAACTCACCAATGGTGAGATCATGACCTGAGCTGAAGTTGGATGCTCAACCAGCTGAGCCACCCAGATGCCCCTGCATGGTTTTATTTTTGTGTGATTTATTTTTAAATTCTTTTTTTCCCAGTCAGATGTTAGGGTCACTCTGTCCCACCTAGCCCTTGTTCTAAGCCCCAGAGGTAGGACAGCAGGTGTGAAAATTGTCTTTTAGTTGAGTTTCTGGATTTCATCAAGAGACTGATGAACAAGGGGCCTCACCTGAAATCTCCCTACAGAATCATTCTTGTTTTCCTAAATGATCTGCTTCCCCCAACAAGAATGCAGTCCCTTAAAGCACAGGGTTTCTGTCCAGCTTCTAGCTTAGGTGGCCCCTAGGCTGACACGATCACCTTTCGTCACCTGAAAATCAGAGAGCTTTATTCTAATTTCTCCTTAAGTTGACATGTTAGGATTCTCCTCTTTGTCCCTGTCTGACTTGTATTGACTAAGAGTGTTTATTTGTTGATATGTGTTTATTTCAAAAAGAAAAATAAGACTTTGGGTCTCTTCAGGCAAAATGTTCTTTTCAAAAAAAATTTTTTTTAATGTTTATTTAATTTTGAGAGAGACAGAATGGAGTGGGGGAGGGGCAGAGAGCGAGGAGACACAGAATCCGAAACAGGATCCGGGCTCTGAGCTGTTAGAACAAAATCTGAAGCGGGGCTTGAACCTATGAACTCCCATATCATGACCTGAGCCGATGTTGGCTGCTAAACCAACTGAGCAGCCCAGGTGCCCCAAAATGTTCTTTTAATCTGTTCTAATTCTTCTAATCTATTAATTTTAGACAGGTGTTTCCGAAGTGATTTCTATGGAACACTGGTGACTGGTGAGGGTGTTGTAGTTCTGTGGAAAATATTTCCCTGGTCAATTTAGTTTGGCGAAACACTGCCTCCTGTATCTGCTCTTGGTTGCGTTCCAGTGCACGTTAGCATACTAAAGACCGACAAGTTTGCAGTTAGAACAAAGTTTTTTAACTTGTCTGCAAGAACTTTTTTTTGCTTAGGTTTTTTTTTTCCTCCCCTCAGTACCTCTTAACGTCTGAGGGACATGAGTATCTCACAGAACAGTCTAGACTGTGCAGAACAAGACCCGCCCCCGCATCTTGTAGGAGTTTCTTTCTGTGGCTCACAAGCTTTTTGCTGATGGTAGTAGTTTGATCTTGAGTCATGAAGGGACTTGGATTTCTTGAGATAGAAAAAGCTCATACATCGTGCAAAGGATTTCCAAAGATCTGTGCTTAAAACAGGCAACTTTGGCAATTGGAGCATTTTCAGAGTGGTCTTCTTTGCCCCCAGGGGAGTAATGACAGCTAACCTGAAGCAGTAGGTTTTCATATTGTGTAAAGTCTGCTCTCTGAATATTTTTATTCATACATCATTCAGCATACACAGAATCATCTAGCTCCATCCCACGTCTACGTGAGTCACTTTTTTTAAGTACTTCTTTTTTAAAAAATGTCTCATGCACATAGATAATTAGAGAGAGAGAAAAAAAAACGAGCAAAAATAAATCATGTTGTTTTATTTTAAAAACTCAAATGAATCTTAAGAACCGAATACATATGTTTCTCACTTTCTTGGATTACCAAGAATTACCACCTTTGTTCTGGTCCTATTCCAAGCTTGGGAGTTAGCATTTTTTCACCATAAATATGAATGATAGGAAAACAGCATGTCAAAATAGAGGTGATGCTGTATTAAATTTTCCCAAATGACTCAATATAAATAAAGCATGTAGAAGTCTCTATAACCATGTGCCTCAGGTTAACAGCCTCTTGTATTTCTCTTTCCAGGGTAATTATGTTGTCCGGTTGGACAATAACTTTTCAATTTATATGGTCCCCTTTCAAGATTGTTGCCCAGGAAATGGAATGTTGAAAGTTATTCGTTATTGTTGAGTGAATTTACTGATTGTGTGATATTTATATCAGAATTGTAACCTGTTATTACCTATTATTTCATCATTAAATTTAATGCATGAAATGTGTGATTTTATAGTTGTCCATTACTATGTTAATTTAACATAATGTATAAACGGATCAGCAAGAATGGCCCTCATCTGCGCACATGTTTTATATGGTGAAATGCTGACTGTAGTTGAGCTCCGTTATGAGTGCTGACACGAGGTGCGTTCTGTGGTTTTGGGGAATGTCTGTATTTGGCAAGGTCCAGCACACTGACAAGAGCACTGGGGTTCACTGCTGCAAGCTAATGCCTCTTGAACTGTGAGGTCCAGGCTGTAGGTACACAGTGCCTAGAAAGGGGACATTTTATTTTATTTTTTTTTTTAATTTTTTTTAACGTTTTATTTATTTTTGAGACAGAGAGAGACAGAGCATGAACAGGGGAGGGTCAACGAGAGGGAGACACAGAATCTGAAACAGGCTCCAGGCTCTGAGCTGTCAGCACAGAGCCGCACGTGGGGCTTGAACTCACGGACCGCGAGATCATGACCTGAGCCGAAGTCGGGTGCTTAACCGACTGAGCCACCCAGGCGCCCTAGAAAGGGGACATTTTATAAATGAGGACGTGGGTGTGTGGTAAATTAATTTTGCGAGGTAGAGCATAAGGTCTGTTTAAGAAAGTGTAGAATTCGAAAGCACAAGGCAATTGAACCTCCATCTCTAGGTATGGGCTGCCTTTCTCTCTTGATAGAGAACATCTTTGAAAGACTGGTAACTGCTATAGTTGATATTTATTTGTATTGTATGTGCTGCACAGTAAATGAATGATGAAGAGCCTGCAGAGAAATAAAACACGTCAGAGTCTGTAGTATTCCAAAGTTTTAGAGTAAATACATGTAGATTTCATCAGAATCTTATTTTCATTTATATTGCGAAGTGATGGCCATATTTATTTAGATCTAGAGCAATAATTATTCCTCCTTCATTGACACATGCTAGCTTTGGTCTCCAGTCATTGGATGTGGACCATGCCTTTGTGGAATGGGTGGATGCCAGTGTGGCAAATGCTAAGAAATAATCATAGGCACAGCCGAGGCCATCTTGACTTTGGACTTAAGGGTCATAAATACCACATTTATTTTAAGAGCATAACCTTGAGGAAGAGTTGATACCCTGTGAAAGCGCTTTGAACAAAGTTTCGAGTGCTTTATGAGAAGGGGTTATAATTGCCATTATTGTGATCAGCATCCTCAGTGTCACTCGTGGGTTGGTTCCTCAGTCCTAGTGTCTCTGAATTGTGTTAATTGAAACTCTTTAATCGGGATAATTGCCTTCCTCCCTGCCACGAATGAATTCTTTTTTCCAAGTTTTATAGAGCTATAATTGACATACAGCATTGTCTAAGGTGTACAGTGTAATGACTCACATGTATTGTGAAAGGACTACCACAGTAAGTTTAGTTAATGTCCTTCATCTACTGAAGATTTAAAAAAAAAAAAAAGGAAAAAAATTTTTTCCTTGTGGTGAAAATGCTTAGGATTAATTTACTCACCAGCTTTCACATATACCACACAAGCAATGTTAACTGTGGTCATCTAATACTTACCTGATAACTGGAAATTTGTACCTTTTGACCCCCATTCCATTTTCCTCTTTCCTTCTTCTGCCTCTGGTTAGCACAAATGGGTTTATTTTTAGATTCCACATAAAGTGAGGTTACACAGTATTTGTCTTTGACTTACTTAGCATAATGCCTTCAAAGTCCATCTATGTTGTCCCATATGGTAGGATTTCCTTTTTGCATGGCTAAATTATAGTCCATTTGTTTGGGGTGTGTGTGTGTGTGTGTGTGTGTGTGTACACAGTATATTGCAACTTCTTTATCCCTTCATCCATCAATGCGTGCTTAGGTTGTTTTCGTGTCTTGGCTATTAAAAATAATGCTTCGGTGGACATGGGAGTGCAGATACTTCTCCAACATTTTAGAACAGTTTTGTGGCCAAATGTTTCTGGAGTAAGACTCTGGGGGAGGGGAAATGATAACAAGATCCACATACCCTGAACTTGGATGACGAGGAAGTATTGTGGAGAATGAATGGTGGAGAATGAAAAAAAAAAATAGTGGGGAATAAATTCCATAAGTGCCACACTGAATTTAAGTCATTCAGTCACTAGAAAGGGGGACAGATGATAAAGGTGTCCAAGTAGTATTTATTTTCCACCTTCTGGTAGCCCTTTTCCTTGAGATTTTGAGGAGCTAGAAGCTATTCCCCTCTCCCCTGCCCCAGAGTGCAGTTTGTCGCTGCTTCGCTCAACCTGTATACACAACCATGGGGTGGTTTTCCTGATGTTTCAGAGATGGCAGAGAGATGGCCAGTTGAGTCAAGATCATGGTTATTGCTTATTTGCTTGTCTCTCTTAATCAGAAATGAGGTATTTGGTGTGGCTCCCAGTGTCTTGGTGTCCATTAGATTTTCCAATGGACCGGTTTGTCACTTTGAGCTGCCTCTCTTAGTTTACCACCTATCGTCCTGCTCTGTTGTCCTGTTACCTGGCAAAGCAGTGGGGCCTAGGGATGTACTGGCATTTTGTAGCTATGTGGTTTTAAGATTTGGTGGTAGGTTTTTATTTTATTTTTTGAAATGTGGAAATACATTGACGTTACAAATGTGAGAATAACATCAAAGTGTGAGAAAAGCTCTCACACGTAGATATTATTCTCACACTCTGGGGAATAAAATAAGCTTTACTGGTAGGCTGTGTCTGCACTTGCTGTGAGTGGAATATATATGATCCCTCCAAAATTATGATATAAACAGATAACACAAAACTTTTGTTAAAGCAAACATTTAACTGGTACATCTGCCAGAAACAAAACATTATAAAGAAGACTATGAACTTGTTGTTGTGGGGGGTAGGGGATGGGAGGGAGAACAGGTAGTTTTTGTGATTTATAAGAATTCTCAATTTCATCTGCAAGAGTGGCCCTTACCTCAAGAAATTAACAGCTAAACACTTTTTTTTATGCTGAATCAATGGGAGGCCCTGTGACAAATTCTGACTGAACTCAGGAACTGGTTGACTTAGATCAAGGTGCCCTGATGGAGTTCATTCTAGATGAAAAAGGAATGAAGATACTAAGTTTCTCAAGCTATTTTTAAACGTTGGGTATTAAGTTTGAAGAAGTGATTTTTGGCTGCTTTCACAAATGGATGTGATCTACGTCTGTCTCCTCATCAACTGAAGTTTCTGGTCTGACTTCTACTTGTGGCGTCCTTTGCTTTGGTTCCTGTTTATGTGAATGGTTCCCATCTTCATAAAGAAACTAACTGTATATATAATAATATATATAATAATAATAATTCTCCCTGAGAAAACAGGTAGTTAGGACCATAAGAAGAATTCTTCTCATGTGCTTTTTCTAATAGACCAAATAATTGTTAAAAGTATCAACTTGATCACCCTAGGGGAAAATAACCTTGTGTGGTGAGTTCTCCTGAAATCTCACAGGACGGTGCTTTGTTGGCAGGGGCCATATTTTTTGAGGCAGTAATCAGTGAAGGATGGGGAGTTGGGGGAGTAAGGTACTGATGAAGGAGAATGCCTGCTTTCCAGAAGGCCCATAAAACTCTGAGATGTCTCAAGGTGTGACCACACCTGTCAGACACTTATGTTGTGTCTGTTGGGCCAAGGACAACCAGAACAGGTCTGAATTAGGTTTGAAAATTGTGTGTTTGGTAATCTGAAATGAAACGCACAGTTACATTGTTACAAATCAAACTTGGGTCAGGGTGCCTGGGTGGCTCCGTCGGTTGGGCGTCTGACTTCGGCTCGGGTCACGATCTCGCGGTTTGTAAGTTGGGGCCCCGCGTCGGGCTCTGTGCCGACAGCTTGGAGCCTGGAGCCTGCTTCTGATTTTGTGTCTGCGTCTCTCTCTCTCTGTGCCCACCCCCCTGCTCACACTCTTTGTTTCTCTCTCTCAAAAATAAACATAAAAAAAAAAGAGAGGGAGAGAAATCAAACTTGGGTCATTGCAGAGTTCTGCATTATTCCTACCCAAGAGGTTGAAAAGAGGGTTTTTGCTCAATTCCACATTGGCTAATTAGAAAAGCCGGTATTTACTGAGTGCCTGCTCTGTTCCGGCATTCTTCAAAGTGCTTTACGTGTATTCTTCTAGTCCTGTCTTAGAGTGTGTGTGAGGTACTATCACTATCCTCAGGCCTTGTGAAGGAGGAAGTGAGGCACAGAAAGTTATGCACATAGGATGCTGATAATGAAACCCTGGTAGTAGGCTGCAGAGTCCATGCCCTTTCCTAGCAAGAGAATAGGTGTTTCTATGTAAGAAAGGAAATCTTTTTTTTTTTTTTTAAGACAAACCCATCAAGAAAGTGTACAGAGGGTGTATTGATGATTAGTAGTGTTAACCTCCTAACCAGTTCAGACCATTCTGCATTTTCAGACTAACTCAGTCAAGCCCATTCTCAGACTTGAGAAGGTTTTGGAGGGAAGGGTACAAAGGTTCAATGGGTCATATATGGTTAAATAACGGTGGTTAAATCAATGGTTAAATGTGGGTGCCCGGTAAGAGCTCTGATGCTCAAGGAAAGAACCCAGAGCTGCCCATTGAGCCAACTGTGGTTACAGAAATCCACAACTCACCTTCCTGGGCCTGCAAGAAAGTAGGCATATTAGAATAGAAACCAGACAATGGTTCAAAAAACCAACCTTGCCCTTTCAGTTGCATTTTGTTAAGGTGTGTCTGAGAATCTCCCTTCCTGTGGGGGAACTGAAGTATGTTTTGCTGGAGTCAGAGATTTATTTTCATTGAGTGTCATGCTGCAGTAGGAAAAAGGGTAGGTGCTAGAAAAGACGGACGTGGCGGGGGGGGTGAGGGGGTGTGGCATCAAGGCAAATGTTCCCAGATTTCTGGAACTAAAAAGGAACCTTAAATAGGATGCCAGAGCAACCAGTCCATTTTCAACAAGAGGCTGGTTTATTTCAGGTTGGAGAAGAGCAGAGACAGTAAGTTTCTAGAGTGAATATGGCTGTAGTTGAAGTGATGGCCTGAGTGCCCCCACTGGTGACAGTGAGCCTCCTGTGTGTTGGGCTCCTCTCCTTGTGGCTCCTCTGACTTCTGACTCAGCCCCTTCGCTGGCTTTCATTACGTCACAGTCTGCTGACCTTCTCTTCCCTCTGATCAATCAGCAGACGTTTGCATTCTGGGTTTCTGGATCCTCATATATGTCGCTCAGATTCATTGTGCTTTATCATTTCTTTTTCACTTTTTTACAATAAGATTGTTCTGTATACCTGCTGAATGCGTAAATTTAACTTATTTTACTGTTACTACAATGATGATCTTAAATCTTGGGGGAACTCTACAACGCAAACAGGTGGCTATCCCATAGTGAAAAGATTCAGGAAGATGTTCAAACTGCTTTCCCTTTACACTCTCAGAATTAACAGTTACCTTGCAGAACCTTACATATAATCTGATTGACCTTATGTTCTATAGACATATGTGATTTGGAGAGTACTTCTTTTATATTTTTATTTTTTTTAATGTTTAATGTACTTTTGAGAGAAAGAGAGTGTGAGCAGGGGAGGGGCAGAGAGAGTGAGACACAGAATCCGAAGACAGGCTCCAGGCTCTGAGCTGTCAGCCCAGAGCCTGATGCAGGGCTCGAACTCACGAACCGTGAGATCATGACCTGAGCCGAAGTCCGACGCTTCACCGACTGAGCCACCCAGGAGCCCCTGAAGAGTACTTATTTTAAAAAGGTAACTTTTGTTTGGCTATGAGGAACAAAGCTCTGGTTTCCTCTGTACATTTTCTAGTATTTACTACTTTACTTTGAAAGAGTTTACCTTTTGAAGCATGCTTAGTTACTATTAAACTATTGTGTTCCCATCCTTGGGAGAATCTAATAAAAAGCAGGCTATTTTTATTAACTGCCAGATTTCACAACAGTCGAGTGTTCCATTTTGATACAAAGAGATCTATAGCAGGATTTATTCAGCAAGTTCTTTATATTTATAAAAGTGTCAACAGTGAAAACAGCACACATTTATACAGGTCAGTCATATAGATGTACTGCACAAAATGGTGGTACCGAACTTGTGGGCTGTGTATCTGCTGCTACCAATACAGTTTGACCTTATTTACAGAACGGTAGGTGGAGTGGGTATCTGTTCTTTCAGCTGTGTACATTTCGGACAGCAGTACTGTTACAGCAGAATGTATCCAAAAGCCAAAGGAAATTCTATTTGTGTTTGTAATTGCTAAAATAACAAGCCCTTAATTATTGGGCTTCATTTTTTTTTTTTAGAATTGTAATTATAGCACATTGAAATTTACATTTTCATTATTCATCTTTTGACATTATTTATTGCAATTTCTTGAGATTATTAAGGGTAAGATTGGAAAGAAGGGGAAAGGTCTGGACTGGGATATCTGATGCCTATAAAATGGGGACAAGAATGATTATACTTAATTGTGGTCTAAAAAATTTGAAACAGCAGTAACAATCTAACATGAGACACTTGCCTCAATTGTCTTTGTTTGCCGTGATGGAGGTCATGGTTTCTTGATCATTCAAACATCCTTTAAGATATAAAAAAATTAATTTTCCTGTTGACATATATGCTAGCATTTAATGTGGTTTATACTTTGGAGAAATTAAGATGAATTGGAAGTATTTTTCCAGAATGGCATGGAAACCAGTCTGTAAACCACTCTGAATTCCACATTTCAGTGTATTCCTCCTTCCGTTTTATACTGAGGATACATAGATTAGTGACAAATTCCTTCTTTTTTTAAGGGCTTGAATGCAAGTCTGATTTCTCTCTTAAAAAGAGGGAGGGTAGGAAGGAGAAACAGAGGTAAGTGATGGGGAATGCCCAGAGGGACATGAAGGCTACAGAGATTCCAGATCCAGTGGGAATCTGGGTCCCAGCATCCAGCCCCAGTGCCAGTTTAGTGCTTTTTCCTAATGACATTTTCTCGATTTGCCAGTGATGAAACTTGACAGAAGTGAATGGCCTAGAAGCTTTTGGTGATAGAGCTGAGCAATCAAGTCTCCTTTTTCTCCTCCCTTGGACTCCCTCGCCAATGTTAGAATGTTGGCTCAGTGTGTTTTGCTGCTGTACCAGATCAGTGTTGAGATTTTAGAATATTGAGTTTCATATAGTGAGTTAATACATGAAAAGTATTTAGGATACTGTCTAATACTAAACCGAGCACATTTGCTTAGTTATATTATTATTATAAGATAAGTAATTCAATCCTCGTTTCTCCAGCTTTCCAGTGAATGGCCACAGTGCCCTATAATCTCCCTTGGTCCTTGCTCAGTAAGCTCTCAGCCCTCCTACACTCAACATATGCATAGCTTCCAAAAACACTGTCCCTGTGTTGTCTACAGACAGTGCTGCTTAAATCTGTACTAGTCTCTTGGACAAAGTCTAGACTCATTTTCCCACAGATGAATCAAAAACTTTCAAGACCTCTATTTTTAAATTTTTTTTAAATTTTTATTTTTTTCACATTTATTTAATTTTGAGAAACAGAGCGAGACAAAGCATGAGTGGAGGAGGGGCAGAGAGAGAAGGAGACACAGAATCTGAAGCAGGCTCCAGGCTCTGAGCAAGCGGTCAACACAAAGCCTGATGCGGGGCTCGAACCCACAAACAAACTGTGAGATCATGACCTGAGCCACCAAGGAGCCCCATGACGTCTGTTTATTTTTAATGGGTAAATAGACAAATAAAAAAATTTTCTGCTGAGACGTGAGCAAGATTGGATCACCAGGAGAGTTCTTGAAATAGGCTCTGATAAAAACAAAGAATGTTTGTGATCGTCATATTAACACCAAATGTTCAAAACTGGTATGACCTTGCTGTCCAAGCATAGCATGTTAATCTTTTCCACAAAACACATTAGTGAACCAGCTCTTTGGTGATCTGTGTTTTTGCCTCGCTGGGTATTACAGAAGGTTTGACTCGTGGGCACATAGTAAGAACTAAATAACTGTGTTAAGGTTATTTATATGCATGGAATATTGGGAAATACTGGCAAATATTGGGAAATTTTTCTGTGTGAGGTCAGGAGATGTGGGTTTCAGCTACTCCTGATGAGCTGGTCCTCAGTGGTACCATAATTGAATTGCGAAGAGAGATCCCAGCCCTCTCTTTGTTTCTTCTTGAAGCCCTAACTTACTTTTTAATGCATTTCCTACCATTTCATTTTGAGTGTGTTGAAACACACAGAATAGTTGGACGGGATTTATATGGAAAACCCATCCTAGATTGGATTTCAATAGTTCTCATGCCTTAACAACTATCATGGACTGAGTACTTGGGGTCTAAGTCCTGTGTTAAACTTTCACCTGTAGTGTCTTCATTTGATCCTCTTAGTGACATGACGGTAGATATACTTTCATCCATTTTGTAGATGAGGAAATAAAAGCCAAAAGAGAAGAAAATTTTACTCTTAGTACTTCGCTCTATTGAGTGGCAAAACACAATTTGAACCCACGTCTGGTAACCACAAATTGTAATCATCTAGCTACCACCCTGCTGCCGAAAACCTCTTTGGCTGCTGATGAGGACACTTTGACTTGATTCTGCCATTTTTATAGAATCAGAATCTTCAAAGCCCAACATAAGTTACTGTCTTTTCAGGTCTTCAGAGACCTTACTTTATCTCCCCTTTCCACTCATGAGATGAGAGGGTCATAGAGGCTTTAGAAGCATTGGCCAGCTCTGAGATCATGTAGAACCAACTACCATTACCAAAAATCAGCTGCGTGTATCTGTGGTCCCGTTCAAAACAAAGCCGAATTAGCTCTTTTTTATGGATGGAAAGACCAGTACATTTCTATGCCAATATTATTAGAACCAATATTGTTAAACCTCTTCAGAACAATGAAAAAATAGTAGTCACTCAGGGTTCAAAAGAAGGTTTCTTCAGATAATATTCTCCCTCCTTCCCTCCGTCATCTTTCTGCTTTTTTTTTTTTTTACCCCCTTTCTGTTTTTCTCTTTATTTCTTGATAAGAGAGAGATGATCAGGATGTAACTGTCCAGAGCATTTTTGGAGTGCATAAGCAGTCCTCTTCTATTTCTTATTGTTTGCAGATAGTCTTAGGAAATAGAATACATCTGAAACATTGTGAGCTGACTGTGGGTTGGTCATCTGCTTGGTTGGACTTGGAGGAGTTTTTGGCTTACAAGGGAGAGAAGTGATCATCTGGGTCCTCATGACCCACTTCTTAGTCTTGGATCTCTTTCTTAGGCAGACACATGTAGGGATTAGAAGGTTAGAGCAGGAGAGCAGGTAGATGGAGGCATTTCCTTCTCGAATTCCTTAATGAAGTCCTTGACAGGGTGAGCAGAGTGCCCAGAGTTTCTGATCCTTTGATTCATTTGACATTTATTAAAACCCAAGTTTCAAATGTTAACATTTAAAACACTATTACTTTTTTTATTGTGGAAAAATAGCCATACCCTAAAAATTTGATGAATGTATCCATTTAAATACGCACGATTTGGTGGCATTAAGTACTCTCACCACGTTCTGCAACCACCACAACATCTAGTTCCAGAAATTTTTTACCTACCCAGACAGAAACCGTGTACCCAGTAGCTGTCACTCCCCACGAAACCCTTCCCCCAGCCCCTGGCAACCACCAGTCTACTTCCTAAGTATTTTTTCTAGACATTTTACATAAATGGAATTATACAGTATGTGGCCTTTTGTATCTGGTTTCTTCAAGTTAACCTATTTTTTCAAGAAAACATTGGGCTTTTAAATCATCATCTATTTATTTTATTCATTTTTATTGATTGATTGATATTTATTTTATCATTTATTTTTGCCCTAAAATCACAAACGGTACCTGATTTTTCTTAGCGTCTTTCAATACCTTCTGTAACCTACAGAGAAGGAAAATCTCTAGAAGTGAAGAAGATTATCTAGAAATGGGAGATCAAATAAAGAGTAGACCTATTTCCATAATGACTTGTAAAACTGCCAAATGCAGATTTTGATTTTCTGCCCAGCTGGAAAGTCATTTACTGTTAACGAGACATGTGAATTCTTAAATTATTCATTTTTTAAAAAGAATTATTTTCAGCTATTTTAATTCATGATGCTAAATTACTGTATTCTAAAGGGTCAGGGGCATTCAAAGAATGGGACTCAGGCAAACACACTGTGATGGCCAATGTTTCTTCTTGGCCGGCATTAAGTTACCGTGCAGGACTTACATGGGTTGTTCTCAGCCCCGGGCCATGATGTGCTGTTACCCATTGGACTCCACTTACCACTTGATTTCCTTTATCTCCAGTTGCATTGCCAGTATTGGATAGTGCCCTGAGAGAATAGATCCCTTGTGCTCTGCTTTTGTTTCCTTGGAGGAAATTTGGAAGTAGTTTTCCTGTCGTCTTCCCTGACAGATATCACAACATTCGTATGTGTTCCTGGCAGTCGAGAACAAGAGAAAGAACCATTTCAACCCTCGTGTGAAACTGGAAAGGCCAAGGGAGTTTATGTGACAAAATCGATTGCACACCCCAGGATTTCTCTCTCCCGATATTCCTGAGTTATCGAACATAATCAACAGCCTCATAGGTCTGTGCTCATCCTGTCTGTAATTATATTCATTTGTACAGGTACCCAGGGGATTCCAGTGACGAGCCCTGTGGACTGGATAACTGCAGACAGGAGCTTGCTGGAATCACAGTATCGTTCGGGGTCTTGCACATTTTATGTGACTAATCTTAAATGTATGTAGTATGTGGGTTTATTTTTCTTTATTTGTAGTTTATAAAACAAAGGTAAGCCAATCATTCTCAGGTCAGTTTATCATTTTTTCTTAGTGCTTTTTAAGTGTGCCCCTGGAGGGGAGGGGAAACAGACATGTGCACACACACAGACACACACACACACACACTTGGGATATAGGGGAAATAGAGGAATCAATCCAACTTAAGCAGAAATGACAAGTAAGCTGACTCCTGAAATGACGTTTCATTGTGAAACCAAAAGCATTTTCCCTCTTTTCCCCTTCCTATTTTTTCCCTCCAGATTTAGAATCGTTATGGGTAAGCCTCTGTCACTGATTGCACAGCTATGTAAATTAATTAGCACCTGTACAATAGCTGTAAGAAGTTGGTGCATAAAAAAAAAAAAAAAAAAAAAAAAAAAGAAGTTGGTGCATAGTGTGGGCTTGCAGTCTATGCCAGACCAGTTAAAAACGAGCCAGGGTGGGAGGGTGTGTCCGACGTCTGGCCCTTAGACATTTCATAAATGAAAAATACTGAGAACCAGGCCTGGTCCTGTCTTCCTGGGGAAAGCCGGAGGGGTGAGTGCAGTTGTGCTGGGTGACCTATCTGAATGGCCCATGGTAATGATGACAAATGAACTTAAAGACAACTGTTGAAAAATACTGGACACCAGAGTTCTGTAGTTGAAATGTTCTGTCCAATTAAAGAGAATCAGCTCACGGGCCCACAGTGTGCGTCTCCAAGAAGGCAACTGGGAGGACGTTCCTGGATCATCAGGTATTCTGCATATTGGACATTGCCATTGATGAGGTTTGTGAATCATGAGATAAGATAATTTTGGGTAGTGGGGAAATGACTACCCATTCCTTTGGATGAATATTTGCTAAACATTTCAAGTCAGTGGAATAACAGGTTGTTGAAACAAAAAGTATAAAGGGTGTGAAGGTCACACCTGGACCCTCTGTGGTGACCCTGTGTTTGCTGACCTCACACAAATTCCGTGTCTCGAATCTCATCAGTTTAAGTGCTGTGTTTAATTTGTTTAATAATCTGCACGAGGAAGACTTAATATTCCTCGCATGTTGTCCTCTGAAATAAATTGGTAATAATGTTGTTATTAAACTTTCTCTGTCATGAGACATAAACCTAGTCCTTTTCTTCTCCGGAAAAGGCTGCTAGATACTGTTCAACACACACTCAAGGTCAGAGGGCACAGTCAGAAGTACACATGGCAGCAGTTTGAAGGCTGTGACACACTGCCTTTCAGAGGAGGTCCCCTGCCGGATCTTTCCTGGGTAGGTGTCTAATATCATAATATATTTATAATTGGATTTTAATTGCAATCTGATTTTAGTGTGTGTGTTTCAGTTTGCTGTTACAGGACAGTGCTCCAAATGAAATTACAGAACACCTCTCCCAGGGCAATTTATTCTCCACCAAAAATATATCTGAGGAATAAAATGCACGTAGTGTTGTTTGCCTTAGTTTATTGGCTTAACCACCTAAGTGCCTTTATTCCTGGATATTTTACCTTGTTTGGTGGTTTAGCCCAGCAATGCAGCATGGCGGAGGCATCATGTACTGCATCGCAGGCTGTGGGGTTCCAATAGCCACTCTGCCCTTCCCTAGTCTTGAGTCCCTGTGCAAATTACTTGGCCTCTAGAAGGGTCAGTTTTCCCATCTGTAAGATGGGAATGCAGTCTTGATCCGGTGTGTGTGTTGGCCAGGGGAGTGTTAACGGTGATGAAATTGGATAAGGCGTGAAACGTATCTGGCACCTAGAATAGAAGGTGACTTTTCTTAACAAGTAGTAACTTGTTAATTATAACTCTGGATAATTTCTCATTTAGTATTCCTCCCTGTCCCCATATATTAATCATAAAAAATTTGTTGAGAGCCTTTGTTGATTCAGTGGATATGGAGAATCAAGGTCTGGTAGTTGACTGGAGGAGTGGTTAATGATAGCTAAGGTTAATGCCTTGAAGCCTCGGAAGAGGGACTTTTTAAAGAAAAGTGACCAGAAATCTTCCCAGCTCTCATTACTTGGCTGCAAAACTATAATTTAAGGTAATATGAGACTTCAAAGAGATCACAACATTAATGGTTGGGTCAACTGGCATTCCAGTATGGCTTCTCAATGTGAGATGTAGCTTTTTCTGGATCAGGTGCCATAGTTCCTGTGGTTATAATATTGCTCACGGTAAATGGGACATGTTTTCACTGCCTTCTCGCTAATTGATTTTTTTTTGTACTAATGGCACTGGTTTTATTTGAGTCACAAGAGCATTTGATAGCAGTGTTTTGATGGAAAACAGAAATTTTAGGTTGATCCTTGTCAGTTTGGATTCAGCTAGGGAGAGAAATGGGGAAAGATAGAAAACAAGCAAAATTGTAACAGTATTTGCCAAACAAAGGAATTAGAAGCATTGCCAATAAAAAAAATCCGTTCACAGAAGGGTCAGTGAAATAGTATAACAAAGATACTTTGTTCTAACCTAATTTTTAAAATATTTGGGATCAAATAACACCATCTCGTGTCCCTGACACTCTAACAGCCGGAATGATTTGATAGAGAATTGAAGTAAGCATGAATTCAAACAAAACTAGTAAACCTTCTGTGCCTTCTTGTTTGAACACCATTCAGAAGAGTAGAGTATACATATTTTATAATCTAATAGTACCACTAAAAAAACTGGCCTGCTGAACCTTAGCAGTGGTCCCCAATGTGTAAGTTGATAAAGCCTCTCCGCCTGCAATATCAAAAATAGACCCAAACTCCGTCACTTTACATAAACATATATAAGGTGTTTAATGTCACGTTTTATAGTATCTTTGTCCCTATTTGTGCTGAAAAGAGGTACTTTTTACAATAATGTGATAATTGGCTTTTGATGAGAATACTAATGTTAATAGATGTAAAATAGAACATTTAGTGCAGAAAAAGGCAGTTTTCTATCTTACAGCTAATTTATTTTCATGCCGTCGATGTTTCAATCATAGGTAACATTGATAATAGCTAAAAATTTTTTTGAATTATTTCAATCCTTTCTCTCCCACCAGCCCAAACACATACTTTTTCTCAGGGATGGACAGGGATGGAAAGATAGTAATGCTATAATGCCTGTTATGAATTAGATGCTGGAAAAACCTAAAGATTAGAATGGAGTAAAAGGGGATTACAGTCATAGAGTCCTATGCGGTCAGGATGAAAATTAGCAGTCATCTAATGAAGTGTGATCTCCTTACTAGATGGGGAAACTGAGGCCCAAAGAGTTCAGTGTTACTCAGTTACAAGGCTCGTGAGCAGCAGGTCCCAGATTAGGATCAAGGTTTTTTTTGTGGTCAGGCAGGATTTGAAAAGTAGGAGAATTCAGGGAAAATAATGCTGAGAAGAAAACAAAAGGTTAAAAACTGGTTGAATACAGATGAGGCATTGCTTTCAGTTATGTACAGAAGCTAAAGGGTTATTCGTCTATTGAGATTCTCTGGCTAGAAAGCCATGTTCAAGTTCGGCCTTCTGCTTTTGGTCTTTCTGAGCTGCTTTATGAGAAGGCAGACCTGTGAGCCACCCCACACTCTGTTCTTAATCGGATGGAGAGGGTGCTGAAGCGGCATCTGGCGCAGGCAGGAGCCTTTCCCTGCCTCCACCTGCATCCATTTTGTTCCCGCCTGGAGGTAGACTACAGTCAGGACCCGAATACACAGGAAACAAAACCTACCAGCATGAATTATTATAAGCTGTACCCACTAGAATATAAAAACAGCATTTTCCTAGTGATTGCATTATCTCTGAGCCCTGATAAGAGAATGGCTTAAAGGAAAAGGAGCCGATACTTTAATGGTGTTGGAGGGGGTGGGGGACAGGCTGCATAATGGGCCAGGAGGCAGGAGGCTGGCCTTGGGGAACAGTGAGGAAGCTGTGCTTTGAAGGGAGTATGCAGAGCCCGCATGGTGCCGGACCCCTAGAGGTAAGGAACCTCACAAGGTCTCCCACGGCTGTTTGCCTGTACTTGGGGAAGTCTGAGGCCCGATAAGCATTTTATTTAGTACAGCGAGAGACTTTGAGGACTTAGCAGCAGTCATAAGAAACTGTTCCTCTTGTCTCCCTAGCATCCCACCTGGAGATGTCCAGTGCCTGGAAAGGTTGGCCCCAGCATGGAGGGTGGGGAGAGCCTTCCCTTTTCCCTGGTGGGA
This sequence comes from Panthera uncia, assembly GCF_023721935.1. Classification (NCBI taxonomy): domain Eukaryota; kingdom Metazoa; phylum Chordata; class Mammalia; order Carnivora; family Felidae; genus Panthera; species Panthera uncia. The sequence continues at coordinate 101,033,070 of NW_026057582.1, read as the reverse complement.
ATGGACATGGAGGGTGGGGAGACATTTGAGGTCCAGGGCATGCGGGGAAGTGTCCCTTAGGCCTAGGCTGGGGCCGTGCTTCTCAGATTTGCCTGCATAGAACAACCCCCAAGGAAATAGGAGAAAGGGCGCTTAGAAATCCCAATGTCTAAGCAGTACCCCAGACCAGTTCCAGCAGACTCTGTGGTAGGACTGGGGGAGCTAAAGTATCAGCTTTTTTTTTTTTTTTTTTTTTTAAGACTACCTGGGTCCTTTCAGTATGGATCTGAGTTTAAGAATCAGGGTGGGTAGAATATTCCCATTCTGTAAATAGTTTTATCTGAAGAGTTTGGGAGAGATTGGTTGTCTTGATCCACAGGAAACTCCTTAGAGGCTCTGCTCAGGCACCCTGCCGTCAGTTAGACACCCTGATGTAGCCCACGGGGAGGAAGAGGAGGAAGAGACAAGATGACACTGGATCTTGTATTATTTGGGATGATGGATTAGCTGCTTTGTTTTGACATGCATTGGGATGTGAGTCAGTGAAAAGCTTTGTCCCCACCCCAAGCTACACACACACACACACACACAGTGGTTAAGGTCAGCCTCTGGTGTATTAAGAAAAATCCTCCCTATCCATGTAGGGAGGACCATCCCCCCTGAGAACAGAGACAGAGGAGCTGAGACAGAGGAGTGGAGCCCCAGGAAAGAAACCTCATCATGAGTCGATTAAAACCCCAGCCTCCTGACCTCCAATCATAAGTTCCTGGCCCTGGGAAATAGCTCTCTAATGGGCTTTAGGCGATAAAGCAACAAGGTTGAAATTGAGGTTACATTAAAGCCTAATTTTCTTATGAGGAAAAATGTGCAAATGAATATGAAAGTGATGTACCTTTGTAATACAGCTTCTTGCCTGAGCCCAAACATCCATAGCCTTTGTCTCAATTTTCTCAGTGCACCATGTGCCTGCAGCTGCCCGAATATATTTGACCCAGTAATGCAGTCTCCCTTAACTGGGGTGCGGGCAAAGGGTGAAGGCTTAGCTCCATTTGGGGTGAATCGGGGCTAACGAAGCCTGGTCCGGGTATGGATGTTTGCCTGTACCCACACATCTCACACAGGCGATACGCTGAGAATGGGAGAATGGTTCCAGACATCTGCCCTGAAGAACCACCCCTTACTAGCTGTATAAGCTTAGGAAAAAAATAAATTTCCTGAGCCTCAGTTTTTCCACTTGAAAAAAGGGAAGGTGCAGGAGGAGATCATACCTGGGAAAGGGCTTTAAGCATTCTGGAACCATATATTAAATAGAAGTTAGGACCCAGCTCTCTGAGGAAGCCAGCTCTGTAACCTCAGGCAAATCATTTCAGTGCCCTAAGCGTGGTTGGCTCGTTTTTAAAATTCAGAGTTTGGAGTGGACACCTTTAAATACGTTCTAGCTCTAGAATTCTCGTGCCCGCATTCTGTAGAAAGGAATTCTATGCCATTTCCCAAAAGTGCCCTTTTTCAAGCGCTTTGCTTCTCAATCTCTGTTCCTCACTCTCCCCTTATCCATTGTGAGATCTTCGAACAGGGAGTGAAGGAATAACATGGAATAAAGACCATCAGAACTTCGCACCTCGAACAGCAGAGCTTGGCTTAAGAAAGAAAGTTCTGTGTGTGCTGAGAACTGCTGAGATGCCATCCGGAAACACTTTTTACTCCCTTGCAAGCACCGAGAAAGGTGATGGAGAAGCACCAAGTAAATATTTTTCTTCTTATGTGCAGTTCTTATTTCCCTGGTGTTTCTAGGCAGTATTAGCCTTTATGCTTAAGCAACCCGTCTTACGTTGTCCGGGATTTCGTACACGCTAGATGACATGATGCTATTTTCACTTTTAATGCTGCAATAATTTTCATAACATGCAGGATGTATATGGGTCCTTATTATAACTTGGACTTGGGCCTTTTTTTTATACGAAGTCATTTTTTTTCTCTTGGCAGCTACATTGCTAAGGGCTTTGAGGATTTCCTTAATGCCATCACTCGATGGGTGTGTGTCCTGAATTGTCATTTTTTGCTTTTGTGCAGTTTCTCCTGTTCCTATGAGCTTCGTTATCTGCTCATGAAGAAGATGGCTCTTAGGAAATTTGGACTGCAGGCAGCTCTAGTGATGCCCAGAGTCTTGTTAGGAGGGCATTTCTTCTTGCCCTTGGCATGAGAGATCTGATTCTGGTACAGACTAAAGCCGAAATGAACCGCTTAAGGTGAGACCCCAAAGACAAAGACGCCTGCAAGTGGCCGAGGGCTTCAAGGGGCAATAGAACCATTGCTGACTTTAGGCTTTCTGGTTTGCCGAAATCCTTCCCGTAGCAAAAAGCTCCCACTCTGAGAAGTAGGGTAGAGCTTGAGTAAGAGGGGTAGTGGGTTCTCAGGGTCATTTGATGGTATTTAGTAATTCACTTCAGAAAGCACACGTGGGTTCCTTGGGAGAAACATGTATCCCTGCACTGAATGCAACCTCCCAATTCTGTTTCGTACTAGCTTCCCTTGGGCAAGAGAATAACCTCTCCCAGACTCAGTTTCCACGTCTATAAAGTGGGACTCTTACAACCAGCTTATTTGACAAGATGGTGTTAAAAAATTGTTAGATAAAGCTAGTTTGAACAAAGAGCACTACAGGACCCCCAGTAAATTTGTTTTTATTAATTGTCCCTTGAAGATAGTGGAATATAAGACTTTGATTCTTATTAAAGTGACTTGTGGCCTTTGGGGCGCCTGGGTGGTTCAGTTGAGCGTCTGACTCTTGATTTTGGCTTGGGTCGTGATCCCAGGGTGGTGGAATTGAGCCCCAAGTAGGGCTGTGTGCTGGGTGTGGAGCCCGCTTGGAATTCTCTTCCCCGCGCCCCCACTCCCCTACTCCCCTGCCTTCTATCTCTCCCTTCCCCCTCTCTTTGCCCCTTGCCCTTCACTCTCTCTCTCTCTCTCTCTCTCTCTCTCTCTCTCTCTCTCAAAAATAATAATAAAAAGACTCGTGACCTCTAAATGGGGTTGTTGTTTTTTTTTTAATTCTCCACATAGGACAATGGTTTTCAGCCCGCCTTATGTATTAGATTGATTTAACTGGTCTGGAGTGGGGTCTGAGATTAATACTTTAACTTGTTTGAGGTATGATTTAAGACCATAAAGTACACACATCTTAAGTGTATGGTTTGATGAATTTTTACATAAGAATACATCCCTGTAACCAGCACTCCTGTCCACAAGTAGGACATTTAGCATCTGTGTGTTTTTGTTTTCTCCAGGTGTTTCAAATGGGTGGCCAGGGCTGATAACTACAGCCCTGGCGGTGGCCACCCACACTTGGATCTGACCCTGGCTTTTCCTCCCTCCCCAGAATACACAGTGTATTTACATAACCCTGTGCCCATGCTCTCCCCTCCTGTCAGCTCAGTTTCATAAACCTCTTCTCCCTGCCCGTCGGCATGCCCCCAGCAAGCATACTTAGCTCTTGCTGCCTCGGCGCTTTGTACAACACAGTGAGTGGGTAGGTGTCTTTCTTGGAGCTAGGAACTTCTCCAGCACAAAGACTAGATTTCTCTGGCTCTCCGTGTCCCCCCAGGGCAAGTACACTGAGCCTGTATAGGATAAATGAGTTCATTCTGGAGCCCCCCTACCGTCTGCTGCCATTTGCTTCACTCCTAAGAATTAATTATGATGGCACAAAGCAGAAGCAGTTAAGTCTAATTTTTGATGGTAGCCCATGTGGCCAGTCTGGGGAGCAGCCACGGGACGAGCTCCAATGGCACATGATCTTGGAGGACGTCCTGGGAAGTTGTTCTCTCTCCAGGCAGGCCTAGTGACTGACTATCCCTGCATCTTACCTCCTACTCATTCTCCATAGTGGCTGTCCTTCCTCCTCTGTTGACTGGATCTTCCCAGACTTCATTGCTCAGCTTGTGCTGACATCCTTTCTTGAGAGTGTCTTCCAAGGACCCCAACCCCCATGGATTCCTGGCTTTTTTTCTTTCTCTTGCACTGGTGTCATTACAGTCGCTCAGGACAAGGTTGTCAGTACCCCCTTCAGTTCACGTGAGACATGAATTGAGCCTGGATACCTCCTTTGTCTGCATTGGAAAGAAATGGAGGGAAAAAATGTTTTGGAAATATTTTGGAAGTTTTAAATGTGGATTTTTTTGCCTTCTGACTTGTTTTTATGAGGGGAAGTAATCTCATAGAAAACAACTGCTCTTGGTTTTTTCTTTTTTTTTTAATGTTTATTTTTGGGGGGAGAGAGAGAGAGAGGATGATAGGGGGAGGGGTAGAGAAAGGGGGACAAGATGTGAAGTGTGTTCTGTGCTGACAGCAGTGAGCCCATTGTGGGGCTCAAACTCCCCAATTGCGAGATCGTGACTCAGGCACCCTGAGGTCAAGACCTGAGCTGATAAGGGATGCTTAACCCACTGAGTCACCCAGGTGCCCCACTGCTCCTGTTTTGGCAGAAGGGGAGTGGAAAGGAAGGAAAATGGCCTTTCCTACCATCACAGCCCCGGGCCAGCTTCTCTCAGACCTCTCACTGAGCCTTTGGGTTCTTTTCCCCCTAGCTCTTTGGGCCCTGTGCCTAAACTTCCTCATCAGTGAAATGGAAGTAATCGGGCAACAGAAATAAGCTTCAGAAAATCAGCTGAAAGTGGTTTTTTAAAAACGCTCCCGCAAATCACGTTGGATGTTTTCCTCCATAGCCAGAGACAGAAGAACTCCCCCTCTGCTGGGGCTCCCTTCATCACCCCGATTCAGCTCTTCATGCTTTTGTTCCCAAGGCCCTTTTCTGGGCTTAACTTCATGAAAGCCCCACAACAGTCCCGTGGAGCCAGAACAGGGCAGGTGTTAAGACTGAGGGGGGGGGGGGGCACCTGGGTGGCTCAGTTGGTTAAGCGGCCGACTTCAGCTCAGGTCATGATCTCAGGGTCTGCGAGTTGGAGCCCCGCGTCAGGCTCTGTGCTGACAGCTCAGAGCCTGGAACCTGTTTCAGATTCTGTGTCTCCCTCTCTCTGACCCTCCCCCGTTCATGCTCTGTCTCTCTCTGTCTCAAAAAAAAAATAAATGTTAAAAAAATTTTTTTTTAAATAAAAAAAAAAAAAAGACTCAGGGGAAGCATCTCCTCCTTTAAGAAACCTTGAAACCCTGACCTTGCCCTCGTCACCTCCCCTTCTTTTGATTCCTGATGTTCTCTCTATCTCGGTCGGCACCACGTGCACTGGAGTGTTATCTGCCTGTGTGGCTCTTTCCCTCCTGGACTGGGGGTTCTGAGGGCAGAGACTGTCTCCTACTTCTCTATAACCAGTGTGCAGCACAGTACCTCGCGGTCACATTCACTCTTTGTTGAACTACGGAGTGAAAGAGTCAGGAAGGTTGCAAGGTAATGAGGTGGAGCGGTATTAGAACCATGGCATCCTGAGGGCCCTCGATTTGAGGGCATTGAATCTAACTTTGTTACGGTTTTTGTGGCTGTTTTGTTGTGGACTTTTGGAACTCTTCCTTTTTTATGTTACCATTGTTTTATTTTATGATACCCGTAATTAAGAATACTTAAACTCTTATTTTGATGGATTGTACGATGCTTCAAAATAGAAAATGGAGAATTTCGGAAGCCCCCCAGTACACTCGCTGAACTGAAATTACTGATTCACTTTCTTTTGTCAGGGAATGACTTTGAAAGGGTCCAACGATTTCAAGATCCAGGTTCCCAGTATCTGAAGCAAAGTTTCTCAAACATATTTAGCAGTCAAAACAATTGTATAGGGTATAAAAGATGGAAACACAGCACTTCTATTTCAAATTAAATTTTGTTAATTCTGTGAATGAGAAAAAGTTGAAAAACTAGTATCAAAATCTTTTTAGTGGGAAAGAATTTACTTTGGGGGAGGTACTTAGGCATTTACAGGAAAGAAAGAATGTGGATTAGGCAAAAAAATCGTTTCTCTAATACGTACACCTAAAATGGAGGAAAGTCTATGAATGTGAACTTAACCAAATCATGGTAGATAAACAGTTATGAGAACAGAATCTTTGAATGGTTTTATTTTTGGATTTACTTAGTGCCATTAACAGAATCTTTGTGCCTGCAACCCAGTGGAGTTTTATTTTGTTTTAATCGGATTTGTTGGCTGAGGCAGTTATGTTGTTAAAAAGAAAATGTAACTTTTAACATCCAGCTGCTTTGCTGAGAATTACCCATCTATGAAAAAAGTGGCACCATTAACATTTATGAGAAACAGACTTAACATTATCATAAATTATACAGTAAACTATCTTGGCCTTGGATTGAAAGGTGTGTGTTTGTCTTTGAAGCTGATGTATTTTGACAGCACACCAGGAGGCAGCTCACTCTGAATAATGGGCAAGATGAGAGCCTCAGAGGAAAGAAATCACTCCCTTAAGTGAGCGTAAACCAGATAGGGGGTAAATGAACTTCCCCACCTGGACACATCGCAATTTTAGAAGCATTGATCACAAGAGAAGTTAGTGCTAGCAGGGACCTGGAAGCCATTTAGTTCTATCTTTTCTATTTACAATGCAGCATCTGAGGCAAAAAAAAAAAAAAAAAAAAAGGAAAGAAAGAAAGAAAAAAAGCTCTCAGCTTTATCCAGGGAATCGGGGAAGAGCCAGTAACAGAGCTCGCTGAGCATCACTGGGTCCAGCCCTCAGGACCTGGGGAAACAACAACCAGTCCCTCATTTTCAGCCTCCGCCTCCATAAAATGAACACCTTGTTGGAGCTTTACATCCTGTCCAACTTGAAAATACCATGCTTCGCTGATAATTGTACTCATCTGGGTAATTTCTCTATTATCCTAACTTGTGTCAGTTGGTCTCCAAGGAATGAGCGCTTGGTGTGGGATGTCCAGGAAGAGGTGTCCAGGGGTAGGTGCTATGCTGTGAGGTCATTTGGAGAAGAAAAGTGGGGGTCCCTCACCTGCCCCTCTACTCTGATTTTAGGGTAAACAGGTCCTGCTTCAGGCCAGTGTATATACATGGCCAACCCCTGTCCTGTTTGGTCTATTCCTAAAATTCCGAAATTCCCCAGTTGGGCAGGTCTGACAACTTGCTCAGTAAGAGACCATCTCTCAGCTGTGCCTAGTAATTTTCATTTCCATACCCCCTCTTTCCTTTCTGATGCCATCTGCATGACACCCGAGTGACTACCACTCCTTTATAGCTAGTTGCCTTGCCTTCTCAATTCTTCTTGCCATCGTTGCTAAAATGGTTCATCCTCCATCAAGACTGTTTTTTGGAGAAAGTGTTGAAGGACCAACAGTGGGGTTTTGTGGGTGCTTCTAAATTGCCTGGATTACGAAGGCTGTTGATCTACTCTGGGCATTTCTTTGCGACTGAGCCACCCCACCAATGTACCTTGTACCCACTACATCCCGTGACTCACTATTGCCCACCCCACCCAAGTAGCTTCCCTTTGCCACTGAGAACTTGCCTCAGCTTCCCTTAGAACTGAGCTCATGACGTTCCCATCAAGGAAGCCCCCTCATTGACTACTTCCTGGATTTCTGACCTGTGAGTGCTCCTTATAGAATAGTGACTGCATTGTTGAGTTTTGTGCCCACATTGTCCAGGTCCTTCTGGCTTCAGAAAACTTATGCTCCTGAAATTGCTTATTCTTTCCCAAGGTTCTTCAGGGTCAACCTAAGGCTCCCAAACCATGTGGCACCTTAAAAGAGGCATTTCCCTTCCTGATGCACTTCTAGGGGGAGGCTGATTTTCTAAGACTGGTATCATACAAGGGAAAAGGAATCCATTTAGCAATGCCTTGTCTCTCTAATAAAGAGAAACCTCACTTCACTTTGCAGCCGCAAAAATGTGCTCTTGGCTTTGTTGGAGGGAATCTGTTTTGGAAATTCCATGGTCAGAATCAGCAGGTCTGATGCGGGGTGGGGAGTGGCAGCCGTGTAGAGCAGCATGTCCAGGATCAAGTGTCCTGTCTTCCAAGTCAGCTAGCCTCCCTTTAAAACCAGCGGTTTGCTGAGAGATTTTGTGTGGGTTTTCATTTTAAATGGTGCCCTTGACTGTGGCTTGTATTTGCATTTCATTGGAATATCCGTTAGAAAGCCTTCATAGTGGAGCGCCTCCCAGTGAAAGGGACAAAATTGAAAGTCTCAAAAGCCAGCTCCTTCGTACATTCTGGAGATATGAAAGACGGCAGTGTCTTCGTTGGGCCAAACCCAAGATTCCAAACCTGTGGGTGCTGGATCCCCATGGACCTCTGAGTCCTCTCTAGGGGTGTGGGAATCCACATACCTCCCACCATCAAACAGTGCCTGCCCCTTTCACACGTTGCAGCTTCTATACTACTCTTTTGCAAATAAATTTAGATGGTTTGGGATTTATAGACAAATACTTGTTTGGAAGCACTGCTAAATAGTTTTTTTTAGCGGGCTAAAATTGTAAGTTGAGTAACATGGGAGCCGACGTGATATTTTGATGTGACACCGGAGTTTTCACATCCTCCAGGCCAGGAGCCAGTGTACCAAGATCCCGGGGCTTGTCTGTGGCCGTGTGTGTGGACAAATGCTGGCCAGGACTCCCTATCAGAAGGGGTTAAAGCTTCTTTGGCGGATTCCCATGACACGAGCAAGGTGTAGGGTAAACAGCTTCCTCTGAGGGGATTATAGACTTGAAGCTTCTGAAACCATTTGACGGTGTAGTATTTTTCTCTAGGGCTTTCACTTGTGGAGACTCTGGTAAGTTTTTTTCGGAGACAGAGGTAAATGTTAAGGCCCAGTTTTGTGCAGTCACAACAACAGAGCCTTCAGTAAATATGAATCCAGTGAAGAAATTTGAGAACTAGGCCTGATAGCAGTATGTTTCTTTTCTGCAAAAAAAAAAAAAAAAAAAAAAAATTCTATTAATACAATTTTCCCCCTTTTGTGGAATGGATGCCAATAGAGTAAAGGGTCTAGGCTTTATCTTTACTAAGTTTTTTTTAAAGCTGAAACCCACCTGAGTATTAAATGTTTGGAAGCGTGTGCCAGCCGTGTGGTTAAAGCTGAAATTTCAGCACTGGGTCACTCTCTCCAGAGTTCATTTGAGTTTAGGGAAGAGGAAAGTGGTGATACTGGATAGAGCAGTGACATCAGTCTTCAGGACTGTTTTTTTTGTTGTTGTTGTTTTGTTTGTTTTGTTTTGTTTTTTGTTTTTTTAAATGTCTCCAGTCATCTCTGTGGTGAGCCAAATTTTTAGTCTCGCAGTTAAGTTTAAATCCAAATCTGTGTTGGCTGAAGTAAGAACTTTGTGGGGTGACATTTCTGTTTCAAGGGCTTCTGTTGGGACCGTATTGCTGGTGTAGGAATTGAGCTTGGGGTAGGAAGCCGTTACAGGCCTTAGTGAGTAACATTCCCCTCTTGGATGGAAAAACATTGCAAATCATGATTTTTGGCCCTCAAAGAACAGCTCTTCGTGGCTGCCATGGTTAACTCTGTCTCTGGTTTTGCTTTGGCAACAACAGCCAATTTACCAGGATAACAGGGACTTTGATTTTTTTATGGCACTTGACATCTTAAAAGTTGCTGAAGTGCCTCACACACTAGTAAACAGACCAGACCAAATATGCCTCCATATGTGCGGTATCTCAAGGGTCCTGCACCTCAAGGTGGGGATGTGTGTATGTATGTGTTGCCTATGTGTGTATGTTTTTAGCATTACGAATTGTATTTATGTATTATAAATATTACTTAATACATATATAAACCTTTTTAAAAGGGGTTCAAGAACTCCCTAGCTGGACATTTGAATACCCTGTCTGCAACATGTGGACTTGAGAATGACTGTGGGCTCTGTAGGCAGCTGGTTTAGGAAGACCTGACTCAGTTATTTCAGCCCATTTTTCTTTTCCTTAAAGGATCAGGCGACAGGAGTAACTTGGTCCCTTTCCGTAGTATCTTCCTGTTAAGCCAAAGGCTGTTCTCTGTGGTGGTAAAGAGCCTCCCATAGGATTATTATGCCCCGTCCATCTGCATTGGCCCGCTACTGTCTTCAGGCTCCAAGTCTGTATCCTCAGTCCAGAATTGGACCTACAGGTGTCTCGTGGCCCCCACCCACCATGCCAACCTTATCTCTTGCCTCTCTGGAGGCAGTCAGGTCTGAGTTCGAATCATCCATACGTATCACACCACACTTACTTAAAAACAACTGCAAGATGTCTGTACTAACTGGTAGGAGCAGATCATGTATCTCATAAGCTTAGATTCAGGTCTATATTTAATTAGCTAGAAGCACAAAATCTTACCACTGCCAGGTGGCTGCTTTTAGCAGGATCCAGATGCACCAGCTCAGTGGGGCTTTTCCTAGGTCGCTAAGAAGGGATGTGCAGGAAAGGGGGTCTAGCTGGACCTAAGAATCCCATGCGTGTTGCTCATCTGCTTATCCCTCCTTGGGCTCACATCACCATTCTAAACTGCCAGGACAGTTTTGTGCCCTTCATTTAAGTAGATAATTCACAAACCAAACTCAGCCCCACAACCTCATCCAGGAGCAGACAGAGCTGGTGCCCCTCTGTCTGTGAATGAGCCCTGTCCCCTGCCTTCCCAAGGGGCACCCTCACCTCTGATTTAAGAGCCATCATCTGTCTGGGAAGTGTTTTCACAAATCAGGGTCCCTGCAGGCAGTTGGAAGGAACATATGAGATGATTGTCACCATTTTCTCAGCAACAGAGCCCAGCTTGCGGTAAGTATTCTGTAAACGTTAGCCGCTATTGTTACTCACCTGTCTTTTGCTTTACAGAGACTTAATTACACACTGTAGCCTCTATGAACTCTTCTCTTCCTGGCTTCGTCATTTCACATTTCGTGCTGCTTCAAAAGGCTTTTTCTCCTGTCTTTACTTCCACATTCTGCTGTCCTCTCAGGCCTTGCTCAAATTCCACTCCCTCCAGGAAGTCTTTATGGACTGCTTCCTGCCTCCCTTCCCTTCTAGAAGTGCACTTACTCCCTTGCTCTCTGTCTCCCATTCTCTCTCTCGAGCTTTATGCTACTTTTCCTTTCCTCCAGCAAGGCTTTTCAGACTTGCTCTGTGTTCAGTCCTTTGTGGATGAATACTTGTATAAGATACAATTAAAAAGAAAACAATTTCAAAATAAAAGCCCCGTTTTTTTTTTTTTTTATTACTGAAATTACCAGACATGATACTGTCGAATTTACATGAAAGCTTTTAAAGGCTAACACTGTTTTTGTACTCCTCTTGCTCCAGAACAGTACTGACCAGGTTGAGGACCATGTCAGTCCACAAAGCACGCTCTGAAAGTGCAGGGTTACGTCTTGTCGATGGGTACAGGTTTTGAGGTACATGACCATGCCAGTGACCTCACCCTCCTACATCTGGCAGGAGCCTTTCACATCGATGATTGTTGATAAATTGGTTGAACTGAGTGAATGAATAAATGGATGCACAACAAATATTAGTTGAATTGGATGAATGAATATGTGATTGAATGTGCAGAGCGTATTTAAAACTCATAATCCTCAGGAAGAGTTTTCTTAATGAATGGCACGCCAAAGGGATTATAATTTTTTATCTTTGCCTTTTATAAAATTTACTCATTTGCATTGCATATTAAGACTCATTCTTTTTCCTTACTTTTAAAATTTTTCCATCTCTGATAGCTGAATCAAGATAAGGTTTATGCTTTCCCCAGAATAGGGGCATAGTTGATAATATGCTGAGAAAGAAGGCAGATTAGAATCTTGAGGGAGAACGCATACCTGTGCTTTAGTGAGAATCCGAATTTCTCAGTTTAATAACTGCTAATTAGCAGAAGGAAGGCAGTATGTACTTATATGTATATGAACTTGACAAGGAAAGTTGTAACTCAAGAACTATATTTGAATTAACAGAGGTAAGAGTTTATTTTATAGCATTGCCTTCAGTCACCAAATCAATGTTGAAAAGATGAAAAGCAAATCTCCCTTCCAAGGTTTTCTTTCTCCTTGAGGAATGCACCCTGGTAATTCTCAGAGACATAAAAAGGAACCAGTGAACCAGCTAGGAGGATGCTTTCCAGTAATCTCTGCTTCTCTCTGAACAGAGACAAACCCAGCTTGATCTCTTCTGTAACCACTTACAGGAGGTTTTGAGATTTGGAGATAAGCTGTATACATTTCTTCCCTACAAATAACACACTGCTGTTGTTTCTTAAAAAAAAAAAAAAAAAAAAAAAAAAAAAAAGGAAAATATTAAGACGTGCAAAACCATTCAACTTTCTTCATTTTACTCCCTCCCTACCTCCGGTCTCAGACTTGTCAAGGCCATAGTAATCTGTCCTGCCTTCAGGGTCCACACTGTGTGATCATTCAGCCCACAAACATTTATGGAGGTCTCCTGTGTGTAAAACGGGTACAGAGGTAAACAAGACACAGAAGCAAACAACTCTACACACCAAGTTGACATTCTGTTGCACAAGTGATTCCAAGAGTGATTTTATCTACAGAGAGGAAGTGCAGAATATAGGACATGTGGGGATTGTACACTGCATCCTGACCGAATGGGAGAATGGGTTGGTCAGGGAAGTGGCATTTAAGCTCAGACATGAAAGATGGGTCGAAATTAACCACAAATGCCCTGGAAGGGGGGAGAGTATTCTAGGACTGACTGATGATTCTCCTCTGTAACTATCAGCCCTGACAACACCTGGGGTTATAAAATATGATACTGTGTTTCTCACTAGTAAGATAGTTTCATATTCTTCCAATCATAGAATTAAGTAAAAGTAAGTCAGGTGTGTGTGTGTTTGTGAGAGAGAGAGAGAGAGGGACAAGCATTGTAACTACAGCAACTTAGGTACTATGGACATCTTCATTTACAGAAGGAGAAACTGAGTCACTAGGGGATTAAATAACTTGACTAAGGTCACAGTCACATAGCCAATAAGCGATGGAGTCAAGAAGTGAACATTGGGCACTCTCTCAGAGTTCATGCTCGTAACAACCATACTGTTAGGCATGTGCTAGAGGCAAAAAGCATTTTCTGTTTCTTTTTTAGGTTTGTAGTTTCCAATGCAGTGCTAAGTAAGTCAGCCCCAAAAAACTGCTTACCATTTAATGAGGTTAGATTGAGTTACCCGATTGTCAAAGGGTCTTTATTTAATTGAGAACAAGAAGGGCTGGAGGAAGGTTTGCTGATTGAACTATGTATTAACAGGTATTAAGAGATAGAGGCCACCTGGTTTCAAATCTCCTCCTTGCTACTTTGCCTCATACCAGGATGTGCCCTGTGGCATTTTGTGAGAACTGACTTTTTCATTCATTCCTCAAATGTTTATTGGGTAGCTCCAATATGCTACTCACTGTTTTGAGCACTGAGGATTGGGCAGTAAACCCAGCAGACAAAACCCTGCCCTTGCAGAGCTTACATCCTGGTTACGTGGTAATGTGTGTAACATGCTCAGCACAGGGCTGTGGTACCACTTGAGTCTATCACATGGTGCTGCTGTTTAGTGCTTTATACAGGCGGTATTGGCACATCCCTAATCGGAGGAGGCATGTCAAATGAGATAGGAGAACAGGATCTGTAGATGCTAATGGCCAGTTGGATCATAGGACAAGGTGATTGTGGGGGTCTGCTGATGACCACTGTTGAATTAATCATACAGCCATTGGCCACGGTTTTTAAGATGAGCAAAGCGTTCTCTTGGGACATTAAACTAGTGTTTCTGGTGCTGTGCATTGTAGCGGTAATGTTTGAGTAGTAACAAAGGTGTTACCTTTGGTGGTAACAAAGAGTATCTGTAAATGGCCAGAGAGTGAACGTTTTAGGATTTGTGGGCAATGTGGTCTTTGTTACAATACTCTACTCTGCTGCCCTTGCAGCAAGAAAGCAGCCGTAGACAATATGTCAAGGAATGGGCATCGCTGTGTTCCAGTGCGGCTTTATTTATAAAAGCAGGCATTCAGCTCATAGGTCATAGTTTGCCAACCTCTGTTCCAGAAGACAGTAAGAATTCTGTTAGCGATAACACAGCATGCAGCATTAGCTTTTTAAGAGAAAACGTGAACTGACAAAGCAAAATGACATTGACTCACTTCAAACCTAAAATACACTCCTTAGACACTTTTAAGTTTGCATCTGACTCTTGATGGTTTAAATTTCCTCTTTTGCGTGACCTTTCCTGTTTGGTTCAAGACCAAGACCAGTGCAAGGAAGAAGTTTCAAGAACTTGGAAAGGGCATCTTTCCTGGAATAGAATCAGAGTTAAACTGTCCCATGGGATTTATGTTGGGTGCAAGGAAGAATTTTCAGCAGCAGGGCCTTGGGAATATTGAAATAGATTACTGAGGAGGGTTATTGCTGAAAAGCCTCTCCTTACTCAAGACATTCTAAATTCTAGATAGGACCCAGTTTGGCAGCTACTCAACACACAATTACCAATCACTCACTGATTAAAAATCTGACTTTCTCCTTCTCTAATCTGAGTTGCTTGATGCCTGATTCAGACAGAAGGACGATGGTGTGTGAATTTAATGGATTGTATGTTCTCCCTGGGATTGGGTGGTCAGCTTTATAATATTAGCCAACTAGATTGATGTCTCGCTAAATTATAGTAAGGGAGAGGAAGGCACTCTGAAATGGAGAAAAGAGATGTTTCCAATGTCTTTCAAGAATGAAATTTTATTCAAGAGGCCAAAAATGTCTCTGAGTAATGTGACCATGACTCAAAAATACCTATCCCAGATAAAAGTGTAAAGTTAATTAACATATCAATAGTTTGTAGATCTTAGGTGCTTCCAAAGTGCTTGAGGGTGTTTGACAACTTTTTCTTCCCTTAAGCTCTTTTGCTTTCTCTTTGAAGAATTATTTTAAACAAAGAGAACCCCTGTTCCAATCTATTTTAATCTCAAGGATGTCTGATTTAATATAATTTTCTCACGTTCCTATCAACTTGCCCAAGGTGAGGAATAACTTACTTTGTTAGAACAGAAGAACAAAGAACTTTTGGGAAATGGAGAATAGTGGACTTCTTTAAAAAAAAAAAAAATACTGTACTTTAGTCCATACTGAAAAAACTACCCTCTTTAAACCTCTATGTCTTTAGAGGGCTTTGCATTTCGAGGCCTTTGTGAATTTGTTCACATAGGCAGTCATGCAAAAACAGCTTGTGTTCTCTATCAGTGATCTCTTATGTATTTAGATTTGGTTGATGGGTGTATTAGGAACAAGCAAAGCAGAGGTGATTCCAGCCCAGTGGATACAGCAAATCATTACTTGTGTGATTTTGGAAACCATTAAATCCACACCCACTTGAGAAATGAATGTAGCCAGGGCCCAGCTGGGCAGATTCTGGCTGCTCAGTGACCATGCTCAGGAAGAAGTGTGTAGGAGGGAAATAGGGTTTCCAAGAAGACTTGGTACCCTCTACTAGGATTTTTAAGACTTAAATGGGTCTGAAGAAGGGACCAGGCCTATAACTTGTCTCTCCAGACAGGTTACTTGATATTCTTACTCCTTCTTACTGCTTTGAGTTGCTTTTAGGAAGGCACACTGTAATCCAAATAAAAACGTATTTGTTGAAAATCTGTAGAAGATGCAAAGGCCATGGCCTCCCAGAGTTCATAACCAGATGGAAAACTGAAATGAGAGCCATGCTAGAAAAGACACCTGGTGAACAACACAGGCCATGCTGATATTAAGTGAGTGGTGAAGTCAGATCCAAAATAGAAAATTCTTTAAAAGGGCGGATGGAGGAGGTGGAACTGGTCCAAGATGATTAAGGAAGCTTCATGGGTAAGGTGCGATTTGACCGAGGCCTTGATGGGTGAGTGGGGATCTGGATGGACTGGAAGGGAGGGGATCGGAGGTGGTGAGAGTTACAAGCTCCTGAAACCAAGGTGTGTGCTCGTTTTTCAAATCAGTGCTAGTGTTTAAAAACTCCTTAAAGATGCCAATCAAATGAATGAATGATTCTTAAGTGAACGGATGATCCATCTGAACTTAGCCTGTACCACCAGTTTAACACTGAATTCTGTATAGGCTCATATTATCAAGGCAATTCTTGTTTTTCTGGCTATATCGTTAGTGCCGTGTGGGAGAGGCCTGTATTTAATATTTCTGCGTCTTTTACAGTAGTAACTGGAACGTTGAACACAGAATGGGTGCTGCCTCAAAACTCCTCCTCATTGAACAAGATGGCCATGCTTGGAAATGTATAAGGAAGCAATTGTAGAATGTATAGGAACAATTGAACAAGAACAACATGCTTCAAAATGTACAAGAGCTATGAGAGGGTAAATGTGAGGCCTTCCCTAGTCTGAGGAAGTGACCTGTGAGTTGAGACCCAAAGGGATTAGAAAGGGTTAACTAAGTGAAAAGAGGGCTCCATGCAGAGGAGTAGTATATGCAAAGGCCCTGTGGCAGGTGGAACTTGACAGTTTGAAGAATTGAGGCGACAACCTTGGTGAGGGGGCTGAGTAGAATGAGGGAAAGAGCAGGGAGGAGGGTATGGATAGAGAAGTAGACCAGAGCTAAATGCTTTCAGGACCTTACAGATAATTGAAGGATGTCAAGTAAGGTGATTGCATGCTCCTTACATAGCAGTGGGTGATACACAGGGAGGTGAAAGATAAATGGGAAAAATGCTAGTGACTGAACGCTGATACTCTATTTCAAAAGAACAGGTAGAACTCAGAGGCACCATCCTCCTGTTGTGTTTGCAAGCTGTTGATGCAACCTGCAAAGGTGAAGAGTTTTCCACAGACTTGTCAGAGTTTCTGTTGTATGGAAACTGACAGAGCCTACAGGCTGAGGGGCTAATTTTAATAGAAATAACCTAGGTGGGTTTGTTAATTTTCTTCATTCCCTCGATGACCTGTCTGCATAGCGTGAAGGTGCTTTGATGTGACTAGGAGAACAGAAGGATATTTTGTGCATAGCCAACCGTGAGCAGAATGCTGGTTTTGCAGTGAGGAAGTGCAGGGCGATGACAGGTGAGTTGTGAGGAAGGGGGCAGGGGGGATGAGAACAGGTGTGGCTTTTCCCACCTTCCCAAATGCAACCTTGTTTATCTAAGATCCATCTTTCTTCTAGCACAGAATTAACTTTTATGAACTCAGGGTGTTCAGAGTTCCAAGGAAATTCAACACGATGGCAGATTATTTTGTAACTGGCACAGTGTGAACGTCCGGGGAGGGGGGAAGAGCCCCTCCTCTGTTCTGCAATTGACTGAGTTTGTTGTTGTTCCCCTGGGGTTCCATGAAAGTTATGGTGCTTGCGGAGGGCCTTTGAGATTCAAGTCTCATGGCACTTTCTGCCTGTGTTAAGTGGATGGGATGGGGGGTGGCCTCTCCCCTGCATGCAAATAATCTGGGTATTGCCTTTGTGGAGTTCTTTGCTGGATCTGGGATCTGTTCTGAGAGACAGGTTGCCAGGGCAGCGCGAATGCCATGGGAATTATAATCGATCCCCAAGCATCTGTGCCCACTGCCTTTGGGTCTTTGAGATCTCTGCAGAGTGACCGACAGTCTCCATGGGGGGAGGGGACAGGACCAGACACTGAGGAAGGTATGGGTGCTGACAGCCACGTTGGTGGTCCTTCTTGTGGTCCTGGTGTCTGTGTAGTGGTGACGTTCACCTGGAAATGGGGAGGACCATGCTTCTGGGGTGCACCTCCCTCCCTATTAGGGCTTGGAGAAAGCCCTTGACCCGTGGTTCACATCATACAAGTGGGGGTCATTGTGGACTCAGCCCTCAAAGTTTAAGGATCAAGGGAGAGGGAGGGGCAGAAGAGGGCCTGAATAACCTCAACTTTGCATCCAGTTAAGGCTAAATTACCGGGCAGCTGATTACCCATGCAATCATGCTTTATGCCCTCCTCCCATGATGCTCAGCGCCGGTCCTGTGCTGCCGAATTAGCCCTGCCACTGAGGGGAGGGCAGCTCATGTCTCACTGTGCCTTCCTGTGCTTAGCCAGCATGCTGCTTACTCCTACTCCAGAGCACGCTGTACCCAGTTACCCACCTAAAGGGGGTAGTCCTAAAGGGGAAGGACTTAGGAGCAAGGGAGATGAGAGACTTTTTGAATAGAGACACCTATTCTATAGATAACTCTCTGCCATGCAGAGAGCAGGCACTCAGTTTTCGTCCAGCTTTAACCCTGGGTGAGCATTGAAAACTAAGGGGCATTCAGATTGCGAGTGTAGACTGAATCTGAAATAGGAGAATGGGGTCTTGCATTGGGACTTAGAAAAATGTCTGGTGGTCCCTCCTTAGGAAATCATCTGGTCCGTTAAATGGAGGAATCTTACTTTGTAGAGAACTGTCCTGGAGGGGAAAGAGCGGTCAAGCAAGTAAAGGTAGAGAGGCCTGTTTCCCGTGAGCAGAAGGAAAAGTGGTTGCATCTTTCCGAGTAGAAGGTGGCACTGGAGAAGAACAGGTGAGGGGACTGTGATGGTCAGACAGTTGGGTGTGGAGATGTGGGAGCGGAACCAGGAAGGGGTGGGTGCATAGCCGGTGAACGCGGAGCGGTCTGCCAGCAAGAAAACAAAACTGTGCTTTTGACAGTAGGGGCCATATAAAAGGGAAATTGGATATCAAAGGATGTTTTCAGAAGAGCTTTGGATGTCAGGGGAATGGAGTAGAGGGAATACTGAGCAGAAACTGAAAACTTGGGAGGCCAGAGGTCCTCAGCTGTGGCCCTGACAGTTAGGGCAGCCAAGGCCAGAACTCACAGTGGGAAGCAGAGCTTTTATTTTGTTATTTTAGAGGAAGGATGTTTACAGGGCGCTGAAGGAAGAGGAGAGATTAGATTTCACCGTCTGTGTGACATGTTGAATGAAGTCTGTCACTGGCAGCCCTGGAGCATGTCAAGTTGGTGGGGGTGAAGACGGGGCTCCTCCTATGGAAGCCCCAGGCGTGGAGTTCTGCACCCTGCTTGACAACTGTTGACAAGGTCAAGTGCATGGCTTCTCTCAAGCAACCGCTTTCTTCAGTGAGGTCAGGACCTGGACCAGGGGATAGGACCTTGTGATGTGGCCTGGGATGAATGTATGTGCAGCTTGTGCCCGAACCACGGTCCAGGGGGACAATCCGGGGCTTGTCAGGGAGCATTCTCAGCCCAAGCTTCTACCCAGATGCATGCCTGGGAGATGGTGTGGGAGTTGGCCTGCTACCACTTTGCCCAGTGGGCCAGGTTAGCTTTGGGAATGCATAAAGCCACAGGCACACATGGTCTTTATGTCTCGCTGCCATTTCGGATCCATTACCTAAGATCTTGAAGGTGTTAGCTCCAACATTCATAGCAAACCTGTCCGCCATCCCCTGTCTGGCCCAGGCCCCAGGAACTTGAGTGGCCCTGTGGCCAGCCTCCCGCTGTTGCTCTTCCTCCCCACCTTGTCTTCCCCTGAGATGCAGCAGCGAGAATGTTCTTTCTGAAATGCAGATCTGGTTCTGTCACTCTCCTCTTTGAAATGCTTTCTTTTGGAGTTAAAATTAAAAACCACTCAACGGGTCTACAAAAGCCTTGCAGGGCTTCATTTGGTGGTTTTAAAGGAAGACTATATGCTAGACACTCAGGAGAAAGCAGAGATGAGATTTCCACAGTCGTTCCCGCTTCACCTTTCTATTGCTAAATTTTAGCCACGCCCATCTACCCATTTCTTGAATGCATCAAGCTCTATCCCACCTCAGGGCCTTTGCACATGCTGTTCGCACTGCCTGGAGAACTGTCATCGCATTCCCTCTCCTTTCCCCCTCTTCTCCCCGTCTGGCTTATTTCTACTCATTCCTCCAGTCGCAGACTAAATAGAATCCTTTCCTCAGTGTCTCATGGTCTCTCATTACCCTTACTTATTACCCTTTGATTCCCTTCGTGGCAATTTGCAATTGGCTGTTCCTTCGTGTGATTATTCAGTGTCTGTCTTGTCCGTTAACCATAAACGTCCTAAGAGCAGGAGTGTAGCTGTGTTAGTCGTCTAGATGTATCTACTGCACTTTTAAATGTTGATTGAATAAAAGAATGATTGAAGGAATATATTACAGCAAGTTTCTGTGTTCCTGTTTGTGCTTCATGTAGACAACTTTAAGCATTTATTCGTTATCTACCTAATTTGTTCATTCTACCAACATTTAATGAGTGGTGAGTATGTGCAAGCCGAGAAAAAGGCACAGTTCCTGTGCGAGGGGAACGGTGGAAACAGTGGTCTCATAAGCTGGCGTTGTGCACCGGAGAGGGCTGGGTGGAATGCCGGTAGGCTCCTAGAGAAGGCCTGCGTTCACAGTCTTTGTCCTGGCATTCCGGGTGGGTTATTGAGGATAATGTTCTGAAATGAAAGCTGTTCAGAGTCAGTGGATCGGGAAGTGATCAACCATTCCCAAATCTCATTGGAAAGATATTAGCCTAAACTGTAAGGGGTGTGAGATAAGCTGTGGTCTAGTTAATTGCAACATGAGGGCACGTGCTGGTGGCAGATCATACGGTGGTTGATAAGGAACATTGAAAACCAGAGCCTGGGAGAGCCGGAATGTGTCATCGACCCCTCACCCTTTGGGAGAATGGAGACTGTCCCCTCAAATGAATGCCTGCACTCTCCAGATGCTGGTAGCCCTGAAGTGGAGGAGGGCAAACCATTCTGCCTCTTTCAGAAGAGGCTAGTCCTTGTAGCCTTGCAAAGTACTGCTACAAATTAGCAGACATTTAAAAACTGACTGCTCTTAAGGTGTGGTGGGAGAAGAAAGAGGGTGACTTCTGGCTCTTTTGCATTCTGCCTGTGATTGAAGATGATAGAAGACTTTATTGGATTTAGTAAATTAAACATGATTGTTCCTTTTTAAATTATGCATGACAAGAGGTAATACTACCTAATCCAAGTTTACCATTTCTAAAATTCACTAACTCTAGAGAAATGACCTTTAGTTCGTTACCCCGACGGTGTCCTCCAAATAGGTTCCCTTCACCTAAGGCTACGAGAGTTTGAACTTTATTTCCTGACTTGATGAGTATTTCATGATAAACCAGTTCTGGCCCATTAACTTCATTTCTCAAAACGCAGGTTTTAAAAGCATGTTTCCTAAAGGAGTTGCCTCTCAAAATGGAATGAATCCAACTTGGGGGAAATAAAAATGGTCAGAGGGAACATGGCACACAATCTTGAAGAAAATGGTTTTTGTGTGTGTGTGTGTGTGTGTGTGTTCGTGTTCAAGTAGTGACATTATATAAGTAACAAGCAACATGTGTCTGATTAACAGCCCAGTGTCCAATAACTATTAAGAATTCCTGTTAAGTATGAGCCTGCCCTCCTGTTCTCCTTGTATGTGTTCTAATTGATCTAGAAAATTAAACTAGTGAGGTAATGTTCCAAGAAAGCCATCCCCTCCCTGCTGGCGGTTTAGTGGAGAATATAATGGAGTGTCCTTTTAAAGATAAGTGTGGCCCACATTTACAGGGGTCTACATGCAGATTGTCCCCCACTCATGATGGTTCAACTTCGCGTTTTCAGCTACGATGGTGTGCACACGATAGACATTCTGTAGAAACTCTGCTCTGAGTTCTGTTCACTTTCCACAGTTGATTGTAAAATAGGCTTTGAGTTAGATGATTTGACCCAACTGTGGGCCAATGTGAATATTCTGAGTGCCTTTAGGGCAGGCTAGTGTAAGTGATCATGTTCACTAGGTTACGTGTACTAAATGAATTTTTGACTTGTGTTATTTTCAGCTTATGGTGAGTTTATTGGGATGTAACCCATAGTAAGATGAGAAAGGTCTGAATGGATAGATTGATACAGAATGAATTTGCCCAAACCCTGCCCTGGGAAGTTAGGAACTGGAAATACATCATGGGATTTCCTGTCCTGGGGTGTGGCCTCATCCAAGGAATGTCTGCAATTCCTATTTCCATTTGAGTAAACAGGCAGATATGAAGGGTCACTGGGGTAGACCATAATTAGGTGTGTTGTTGAGATTTTCAGACCTTTTGAAAATTGACAATATGTGAAAGATAAAATATTCCCCACAGAGGATTCAGCTAATTGTTCTTCTAGGTAAAGAAGGGCTCCATTTCTTGGTCTGTCTGATGAGGCCTTTTCATTTTCCGCTGCAAACTAACCTAATTTGCAAATGAAAAACTTCACTGAGGCACGCATTGCCTGCAAGGGAATTATAGTCCTGCACCTTTGGAAGTGTTCAGTAGAACACACGATTGCATTTTAAAGAAAAGACTTATGATCTTAATTCACAGTTAAAATAACAATTGCTCCTAAGTGGTGCTTATTATTTGGAAAAGCGTAGACATTCCAATAACGGTAATCAGGAGGAGTTTGGTTCACTTAAAAGCCAAACACATGAGGAGTAATTGTGAAAACTTGCTTAGTATTTGCTGTTTTGGGGGGAGATTTGATCCTCAGATCCCACCATATCCCCTTGTTGATACATTTCACGGCTGGTCCTTTTTAGATCCGTGGAGACTGGGAACCCTTTACAGCTTTCAAGCATAGCGGCAACACTTCTCGTCCGAGCCCGCAGTGTTTCAGTGGGGGCTTAGTGGAAGCAAATAGGGTTTAGACGAGGCAGAGGACTTGGGTTCAAGTCTTAGTTCCTACAGTTACGGACTTTGTGACTGCCTAGAGGGTCGTTTGCCTTGAGGATCCTCCTCTCAGCTGCGAAGTAAGAATTAAAATGCTGAGGCTTTTTATGGGGACTGCGGCGATCACTTCATCCAAAGCCACAACGGTACCAGGCAAGGGCACCAACCTTGACACTTGTTCAAGTCCTTGTGGTTGAGGGCAAGTGAAGTGATGGATAGCCCAGATAGATTTATTCAAAGTTAAAAAAAATCCAAGTGAGTTACACAAGGAGACCTTCTACTTCTCTTGGGTCTTTTCTACTTTAGAACTGTATTTGATCTATTTATTCCAAAGATGTTTATGGTGCTTGTCTTCATGCACTGCCTGTGTGCTAGACACTGAGGATAAAATGTAAAGGAGGAGACACGGGCCTTGCTGAAGGAGTTGACTGTCAGGGCAGAGGGGGAAGACCGGGAGTGGGATATCTCAGTGGAGTGACTGGGCTGGGCGGCCGCCACGAGGGCATGGGAACTGGTGGTCAGCAGTGAGGTCCGAGAAAGGTGGGACAAGTGGGCCTTAGGATTTAGTGGAAAGGGTTTGGATTTTATTCCTGTTCTGTGGCTGTTCCTTTTATTTACTTTGCATGCAGAAAGTCTCTCCAAGTCCAGACATTAAGCTGCAGCTCCAGTGTGTCCGAACAGCACACAGGAGGGGGCAGACGCCTGTCTCATTTGCTCCCCGTGACTCCCCACTTATCAGTCTTGCCCATCTTTCTGGACCCTGCCCCGGCCTTCCTTCACCGCAAGATCCTCCCGGCTTCCCGTTTATAACATTTCCCTTCCTGTTGGCCTTTTTATAGTACTTCCCACATTCTGCCTTGTTTAAAATTCTTGGTGTTGGTCCCCCTAGTAAAGTGGGAGCCTTGGGATGCCAGGGCCTTATGTTGTTCACGTTTTCTTTTGCATCCATTGCCATGCACAGGTGCCTTCTGCATGGGAGATGCCCAATAAATATTTATCGAGTTGAAACCACTCAAATCTGGATAGGAAGCTAGCAGGGAATAGTTGCCCAAAGCACTGCACGGGAGAGAAGCTGATCTGAGAGCACAATGGGGAACATACCATACGCACCCACAAAATGGTTTCATTCTTGTATTTGTTTGGACTTGCCGAGGAACTTAATGGGTCCATGATAGATGATTTCATTTACTAGATGGATTGGATCAAGAGGATTGTGAACCTGTAAACCTTGAGAATTAAATTCCAGTTCCAAGAAGGGCATTTTACTCATTTTTTAAAAATTCTAAACATAATGCATAATTACAAAAATTCAAACCATTAAAAAAGTACATGAAGTTAAAAAAAAAAAAGCCTCTCTCCTATCCCTCATACTAACCTCCCTCAGAGGTAATTGTTGCGCATAATTCCTTGTTTATTCTCCAAGAATGTCTCACCTGATAGTACATCTCCCTTCGTCCATGTCAGTACCTACAGATGTGTTTCTTTGTATTACTGATTGCGTAATCTTCCTAATGTGGCATGTTATTGACATGTTCCTCCTTTGAGATCTGTTAATACTGTTTCCAGTTTCTTACTCTTTGCAGTGAACTCTTGGCACATCTTGCTACCACCCAAATGGTATGGTCAGCTCAGTCAGAGTATGAGCACCTTACCCGTTCGTAACACGTCTTGACTACCTACTGTGTGTCTGGCACTTGGCTTCCGTAGTTTGCCAGACCACACAAAAACCAATTAGGTATTGCCTGTGCTGTCAGGGAGCTCGTAGCCTGGTTGGGACAGTTGGCTCTACCTACCTAACAGTCCACTGTAATGAAAGCTAGACTCCAGAGCTGTACGAGGTGTCAGGTGTCGTGGTTACCAAGTGACAATGATCAGGTGGGCTGGTGGGTGTCAGAAAGGGCTCTGTTAACGAGGGGCTGGGCTTGAAGATGGGCGGGGGGTGGGGGAGGGTGTCTAGAAGGGCCTTCTGGAACAGAGCAAAGTACTGAGAATGGAGCTGCCAGCATGTAGGATGTTGAGAGAGGGAAAAGAGGAAAAGATGGGGCAGCAGCTGTAGGCCAGGACAAAACTGCAAAGGCCTTTGTGCCACGTGAAGGGACTTGAAAGAAACCTGAGTAAGAATGAGTTGGGCATGTTTCCTGAGCCCTTTCTCACTCGGCTGCATTTAATGCAAATATGCAAGACATGCTGCATATTCAAAGCCACAGCATAATGAGCTGTTTTCGAGAAGAGTTCCCTGCTCTGTCACAGCAGCCTTGCTAATAAGCCAGTCTGAGTATAGAGTTGCTCTTCCAGTAAGCTGTGCTTTCCAGTGGACAGCCCTTGAGTCCTGGTGACCTTGCAGTGGGCAACATCTTTCTTACTCTCTCCCCCACTCCCGCCCTCCTCTCCCTCTGTGTGGAGACCGTGCAGAAGGGCCGAGCATCTTTTGTGGATTCTGCACATAAATGGATAGGATTGGTCCCCAAGGATGTCAGCTTGGCAACCTTTAGAGTGTGAAATCCATTTAAAAAGGGATCAGGAAAAGAAATTCAGAAAGAATGGGAGAAGACTGTTTAGATGGGGTGGTTTATACAGTTAGTGGGTTTAATTTTTATTTCCTGGAAAGGGTTTGAGAGAAAGACATGTGAGGTAAATTCTCCTGTGAAGTGCTTACAGAATTGCTACTCTATCAGCAAGGAAACCACAGACCAGGGCATAAGTACTGTGAATTTAAAGCAACCTTGGATTAAATTCCTCAGGTAAGCCTGCTAGTCATGTCTCCCCAGTGCCTATTTATCCAGATGTCCTTTTGGGATGGGACAGGACTGGTTTTTAATGACTCTGAACTGCCTTCCCTAGGCACTGGAGGCTGCGTTTTGCTGACTGTGGAAGCTCTTTGTGTGAGCTCACAGGCTGCTGTGTGTAAGGAAGATTCGGCTCTCCCCTTGTCCCTGCGTGCCTGCACATGTCAGTTTCTCCATCTCTGAAATGGGGATTATAACCTCGCAGGAGGCCTTTGTGGCAACAGATAATTTTGTTAAGAAAAATAAAGATTTATGGTTTTAAAATATGCACGTCTAAAATAGCTCCTGGTGCTATTTGGCTGTCTTTGCCTGAATTTCTCTATGCCTGTAAGTGAGATTCAGCATTTTCTTGTGGACTGTGAATTGTTGCTACTAAATGAGCTTGTCAGTCTCTGCTAAAGAACAAAATGTCCTTGGATTTACCCCACACTGCATTGCTTTATGCACTTACACCGGAGTGCTAAATACGGAATGTGCCCAATTCTGATTTTTCCCCAGAAGGCTGCAGCTCCAGAAGGGACACTGGTATACACAGCCACTCCCCAGAGCCACGTAGAAGCCTCGGGAGCCTTTGGACTTGGCTCTGCTGCAGACTTGCCCCCGCGCGGGGCCTGGGCGGGATGCTGCCCAC
This sequence comes from Panthera uncia, assembly GCF_023721935.1. NCBI lineage: Eukaryota > Metazoa > Chordata > Mammalia > Carnivora > Felidae > Panthera > Panthera uncia. Next base: position 101,007,123 of record NW_026057582.1, on the reverse strand, counting down.
TAGACTTCCTTTCTCATCTGCAGAATCTCAGCTCTGGCACTTGTCCGCAAGAGCCGATCTTTGCTGCTTTAACTTCTCGTAGTTGGCATTGAATTTTTGGGCTTTTTCTTTGTGGTTTGTGACTCCTAATTCCAAACCTTCCGGTTATTGTAAAATAAGCAACAGGAACAATCCAGATGCCTTTGGGGTATATCTCCTTACTCTGAGGACCAGGTCTTTGATGTGAAAGGTGGAAGTTTGTCTGACTTAAGGAGAATACTTTGTGTCCCAGGGTACTGCTGGGTGTTCATGGCCTCTCAGGGCTGCCTCCAGTGGATAAGGAGGGTACAGAAAATAACGGATCCTGGGTCCCCAAGCCCCTGACACTCTGTTGAAACAAGCATCCTTATTTGTTACCTGATTTGCCTGCAAGATTTTGCATGAGATACAAGAAAAGGGTTCTGCTGCTTAAAAAAAAAAAAAGAGTGTTTAAAACCTCTAGTTCACGCACTCTGGGATTTTGTATCCTTGCACAGCCTTGACGCAGTCTTATCTTTTTCTCCATGAAATTGGAAAATGCATTTGTCACCCAGGCCCAGCCCTCAGACTGGGTTGATATTTACACAGTTGCCAGGATTCCTCAGACAGGTAGCCATTGACCTTGCTTCATTGTTTGCAGTCTTTTTATTAGTGGTTTTGTATATGGCTTCCTTTAAAATCATTAGTACATTTTATTAAAAACTCTTCCCAGAAAATAAACCTTTAAAAGGTGTTCTCATTTAAAAAATATTTATAATAGTATCTTTTGATAAACAAATTACTCTAATAATAGACGCTTCCTGGAAACTGCCTCATGTGATTATCTCTGCACATCTTAGTTTTCCCTGCGCTTCAGACATGTGCAGTATTCTCCTACCGGGCTTCTGATGGATCCCGGGACAAGCCAGTTCAGTCCCCCTCTGCAGGCTACTGGAAAAAAATCTTCTGGCAATGAGGATCTGACCATTGACTCCTCTGATCATAGCTTGACGCCCAAAGAACAAGCTGTCCATCCATGCCCTGAATTCTCTGCTTCATTCAGTAACCTTTCTTGAATGCCTGTAATGGTTCAGGTGTTGTGCTGGGCCCTGAATTCCAGAATTCCATGGGATATGGAATATCCCATATGATTCCAACATTTCTGCCTGAATCCTGTGCGTGGAGAAATAGGGGCTTACCATTCCATAACCGGCTCACATAGCACCTCCTGTGAATTCTTCACGTAAGCAAAGGAGCACCTTTTTCTGGTTTTGGACGTTCTGTGCACATCTATCTATCCATTCTTCGTCATCAGGATTATGGTAGCTGGTTGTCTATCATTGGACGCTGCCCTTGGAGGGTATCAACTGGGTCATACTGGTCACTGTATCCCCAGCATTTGGTCCATCCCCAGATGATGTCCATCTACTGGAGCTAGGAGAAACCAGGAATGCAGGTCACATTCTTGGAAAAGGAGCCTTCACTACAGTCAGACCAGCTCACACCAGCATTGTATCCCAAGCCTCAGATATCTACTTGCTGTCCAAAAAATATTTCCTTTTACTTCCTGGTCTTTTCTGTTTGGGCTGGAAATAACTTACCCTCCTCTTTATGACCTTATTTCTTTCCACTTTTAAAAATAGTTGTTTGTGGCTCAGTTGATGAAGCATCCAACTCTTGATTTCGGCTCAGATCATGATCTCACAGGACGTGAGATTGAGCCCCACGTCAGCCTCTGGCCTGACAGTGCGGAACCTGCTTGGCATTCTGTATTTCCCGGTCTGTCTGCCCCTCCCCTGCTTGCTCCTGGACTCTGTCTCTCTCTTTCAAAATAGACATGAAAAAAAATTTAAATAGTTGTCCGTATTTAAATGGTAGCCTCCTCTTTCCCACTGGAGTCTGAGATCCCAGAGGCTAGTCACTTGTCTCACTCACCTTCGTCTTCCTTCAAGACTCATAGCATATACTGTGCTTGATGTGTTTTATGGGCTTGGGCACATCTTGGTTCAGAGAGCTGGTATGATGGCAGTGGAGGCTCTTTTCCCGAGAATGTGAGCTGCATTCCCGGGTTGTCCTATCTCTAGTAGATGGACATCATCTGCGGATGGGGCAGAGAAAAGGCTGGGCCCTGTACTGGTGACTGTTAAAAATAGATCAGCCGCCAACCGCTGAAATATCTGCTACATGGGTTCTGCTGCTTTCTATCTTGTAGGCATATTTGATTTGAGTGGGTAAAAGGAAAATACCACTCCGAGGTAATTTAATGGCCTAGCTCTTCCTTCCTGTAACTGTAGGGTGAATTTCTGCCTCATAAATCTATAGGTCTTTTTGGGGGCAATAATTCTCAATATTTTGAGATTGCCTTGGGATTTGCAGAAACCTCAGTGTTTTTGTTTTCCCCTAAAGCAATAGCAATGCGTGTCTCTTGATCCTTAGGAGGAAAGGATAGGTCTTTTCAGTGAATATTACACCATGACCTGCAAAGTTCATCAGCATGCGGCTTCCTCCTGTGCCCAAGTCCTACATGTGAGAGGCATAGTCCTGGGCCATGCTGAACGGTGGTGAGGATATCGGGCCCCCTGCTTCCCAGGACTTGTCACTGGAGCCAGGGAAGTTCGTTGTTCTCCTCCTGAAATAATTTCTGTCCTCTGTGGCCCTGGGAGTGTGATAGACATGGTTTCCCTTTGATTTAGTGCCTCCCTGCTCAAACCGCATTTCACGGAGCTCTGCCTCTCTGTCGACTGTGAGTGAAGGATAACAGGACATAAACTACTTGTAGACGTGATGGAGCCAAAGAAAGATCGTTGCCTTCTGAGTTGGTTAGCTTCAGAGATGGCTGTCAAGTTTTCAGTCCTGATGTGAACAGTTTTGCTACGACCACTCCCTCCTGGAGGTTGATGTGAAAGGACTTCACTCTAGAAAAGCCCCAAGTCCAGATGAGCACTCTGCCTTATTGTTGACCCACCTGTCGTCACCACCGTGTCATGGAATTTCATATGTGTGGTGCACTCTCCCAGATGGGATGTCGACATCCCCACGATTGAGGTAAGCTCTGAGCATAAGAATAAAAAAAAAATCAACAGCTCAGCTTGGTGGTAGAGGGAGGAATGTATTGTTTGCCTGTGTCTCCAGGCTTCGGGGATAATGTGCAGATAATCTGCTTTGTGCCTACATCATTTGGTTGACTCATGTCCTTGGCAGACCCATATGTGATGCACAAGTAGTGCGATACCTTAAGTTGTGTTTGGGGAAGCTCTCAGTCCATGTTGGTCTCTAATGGCACCTCTTGTATTCATACTGAAAGAACCCAGTCACAGGAAGGGAAGCTTTTCTATCTAGTGGGAATTTAAGAAACCTATCACACCTAGAAGAACATTGCCTTTTCATGTTCACTTATCCCTTGGTGAGATGATCAAGTAAATACTATGACCTGAGTCACGTGAGAGAGCTGTCAGTCATTAGTCTAATCAGGGAGTCAAAGAAAGTAACATGAGTAGTACGTCGTTAGGAAGGCTCTAACAGAATTAAGCAGCATTGTCCACAGCAAGTGAAAGGGGTGGATCTGGGAGCTGGGGGGTAAACGTCCCAGTAGGTCTGCACACACTTCGTTCACCTGCACAGTGCATTAACCTCCTCTGGAGTTTATCTCAAGGGGGGAGCTCTGGAGAAGCCCCTGAATCTCTAGTTTGAATTCCCTTAGCACACCGATTCCAAACCTCAGATGGTATCTGTTGACTGGAGGGGAAGGAGGTTTTGACTGTGGTTAGTACTCACCATTCTGTACGCGGTGCCAGCACCTCCCAGGGCGGTTTGTGACATTCTAAATTCCACCTAAAATGTGTCCTTTTTCACTTGGCAATATGTAAGTTCCTCTGATGGTAGAGATTTAAGTAACTGGAGAATGCTGTTTAGGTGAAATCTCATGGAAGACACACCCAGAGATCATTTTCATTCATATTTTTTTTCATTTCTTTTGGCAGCAATAATGCAGTATTTCTGTGTTTCATTATTATGTAGTGTTATGGGGCATATTCTTTGTGGGTTTAGATTCCAGAGTAGCGTATCTGATCTATACTTCATAAAGCAGTGTTAGCCAAGTAATTTTGCTGAAAAGTAGCCGCTTTGGCAGAAAGGGAAGAGCCTCTTATAAAAAGAACAGCATATTACGAAGCTGGACTGGAGTTCATTGGGACCAAGAGATGTTGGCTACCAAAGGTCTAGAGACTAAAAGTTTGCTTGATTTGATTTAAATTTCAATTTCATTTAACTTTTTTTTTCTTTTTGGACAGTCTGTCAACCTTCAACTTAAAGTGAGTTTCATGTTTGCTTATCACCAACACATTTGATAACTTCTTCCCTGAAGGACGGTCACACTGAGCTAAACACTATAGGTGACTGTATATCGTAACCATGGAAACTATTGTCAATGACTTATTAAGCATTCTTTGTCCTGATCCCAAACAATACATCGTGTATTGTCCAAGTTCCCTGGAGGGTTGCCTTTTCCCTTATATAGACTGAATTTAATCTTATTTCTATCTTGGTTTTTTTCTATTGTTCGATGATGCTATTGGCTTCTTAAAATGTAAAAGCCAGTTTGGGGACCACCATTAAGTGTTTAGAAGTCTTTTTAAAATGTGAATCAAAGAAAATGTTACCATGTGCCATTATATTACAAGTCAAGAAAACTGAACCTGACTTTGAGTCTTTTTTTTTTTTTTTCTAATGAGTATAGATCCATAGAAACAGTGGTTACATTTCTAGTAATGGCTGGGTACTGGTCCTCAGCAGTCCAAGATACCATTAGACACTGAGCGAGGGTATGTTGACTCTGCTTTTCCTGATGTTTTTTTCATGTGAAGTAGCTTGTGGATCAGTAGAGAACATCAAGGGAATGTTTTCAAAAGTTTGTGTTTTTTTTTTTTTTTAAGTTTATTTATTTAGAGAGATGATGCGTGCATGAGTGCATGGGCAAGAGGAGGGGAGGGGCAGAGAAAGAGAGGGAGAGAATCCCAGGCAGGCTCCATGCTGTCAGACCAGAGTCCAGCATGGGGCTGGAAGATCTGAGCTGAAAACAGGAGTCAGTGGCTTAACCAACTGAGCCACCCAGGCACCCTTCCAGTACTCAGTTTTAAGGCTATCTGACTGAAGAAGCTGGGTGGGGCTAAATTTCTCAGTCCTCCCGAACCTCCCAGAGGGCTTTGTGGTATCCTTTGTTGGAACACCATAGGGACGCCTGCCCCTGGGCAGAGGGAGTCTTTGTGCTTGGAGAGCCCGAGAGCCCTGGGCCTCCTTCATTCAACAAGCCCTTGAATCAGGCTCAGGCAGTGGTAGTTGTGGTGGTGCTAACGGCCGCCCATTTTGATGGCAATTTGGCAGGGAGTCAAACTTTGGCCCTAAAGCAGAGGTGGTGCAATTAGACAGCTGAGATGCATTCTCTAAACACACACTTTTAATTGATTTCAGCTTGTTCAGTTCACAAAGATAGAGCTCTGACACATAGCAGCCTTCTTAGAGAGGCTTATTTTTACTTTCCCTTTATTCAGCAGCGTAATTCAACAGCAACAGAAGCAACAATAATACAGAGCTCTAAAGAGCGCGTATTTGGCATGGCTGGGATACAAAAAGTATTATTAAGAACTAATGAGTGAGATAGTTAGATGTTAACCGGAAAAGCATTAATGAGCAGAGGAGAATTCTGGCATAAACATCTGCTTCTGAAGCAGATGTTTTGTTACCTTGTAAATCTGCTGAAGAAAAGCCTGCGTAAATGGAACAGTGGACCGTTTTAGGTAATAGGAGTGACAGAATGATATCATGAGGTTTTCAGATCCTGTTGGTGGCTCTTCTGAAACTCAAAAATGACTCTCGAGGCAGTGAATTTGGGGGGGGTGGGACAGAGTGGGGGTGACAAAGGATATCAGAGAAGAATTACAGTAGGAGATCACAATGAGCAGGAGGCCAGCGATTGCTGTCTCACAGGGAGAGATTTGGGTTTCTCATTACTTAAATAGCTGACTCCTGTCCCATCTTGTCTAGGGCTCCATAGTCACCCCCATATAGATGGATTGTGGGTCTTGTCATCTTCTTGGGCTAGAGATTTAAGATCTGTTCTGCCCCCAACAAAAATTACCTAACCTTTGGCTGACTTACTGGTAGCTTAATTTATGTAGATGACTAAATGGCTAGTAATGAGTTAATGGTCACACTTTGCGAGATTACACAATGAGTATGCTTTAGCAGCTTTCCATCCTTCATCCAAGAGTCGCTAGTTGGCAAGATTTTCAGGGATTCCCAATGGAGGGTTAGGTGTTTTTTCAGAGACTTCAAATGACCTACTCTTGGCAACTGCCCCATTCACATCCACACGAGGACAGCTTGATATGGGTTATTTTCACTCAGTATCCTAGAGCAAACTTGGAGCTGGAAAGAAGCTTTAGAATCGTCTAGGTAGTCCAAAACCCTTAGAGATCCAACTGAAAAACAGAAGTTCCTAAAAATGATTCCACCAGCATCACCTGGCAGTTGGTGAAAGGGTTGGTTCCCAGAACCCAGGCTCATGTCTGGAGCTCTTTCCACTGTGCCTCATTCTACACAGCTCCTTTGTCCTTCTCTCCCCTCCTAAAGGTCAAGAATGGGGAGTTTCGTCTAGGGGGAAGAGTGCCTTCAGAGAAGACCATGGGCTTGCCCCGTTTGGTGCTTTGAAAGTTAGAAGCAGGGGCTAGAACTGAAGTGAAAACCAGCCCCCAGACCGTATAGTTACGGATTGTCCTTCTGTAGCTTCTTTATTTGTATCCGTCCTCAGAATGGTCACAGGCGTAGATATGGGGATTTTTATTTATTTATTTTTGTAACCATTAAGTTTTGAAAAGCTGTGTTAACTAGATAGGTGACAGTGTGGTTGCTTCTGCATTGGCATAGTTGGAGCCCGCTGCTTGTCTGCTAGTGGGCTGCAGAGGAACCCAGCAAACCATTCCCACCACCAGGGACCTGTAGCCTGCAGTGATGGTTTTGTTGATGCTGGATGAGTCTACTATCTGCCACAAAAAACACTACCTCTGAAATTTTTCAGGAGACTTTGAGTAGGGGGATCTTAGCCATTTGTGGCTGCTCTGGGAGTCTTCCATGGTGCACCATGTTTATAAGAGATAGGGGTCTCACCTCTGCATATGTGATGATTCCTTTTTCCGTGTGAGTGAGTGAGTGAGTGTGTGTGTGTGTGTGTTCATGTAAGAAAAAACATGAACAAAGCCATAGCTTCATGAAACGGGATGATATCCCAAGTTAGCAAGGCCTGTATTTTTCTATGGAATTCTTTCTCCTACAGAATTAAGGAGGGCCCTGGTGAAGAGTAGCCACTAATCTCTGACTTCTTCCCAGATCATAGGCATTTGCTCCTAAGCATGAGGGGCTTTGTATCCTCCCTAGGAGGAGCCACAAAAGCCCATGTTAACAGAATATTCTAAATGAATTCCTTCTGTTATGCTTGAGGTGCCGATTGATTTCTCTTGAAAGAAACTTTGCGTCTGTCATGTAGCTCATGGCGAGTCAGAGGCAGATTTTGTGTTACTTGAGGGGAAGTCTGTTTGACACCCCCAACGGTCCTGGGGACACAGGACGCCAGTGGAGCTTGTACTGGGTTGACATTGTGAAGGTGCTCATGAGGCTGCCATTTTGAATGGTGTCCATTGTGTTTGTGATTCATCATCTCCCTGAGAGCATTTCTTTCATGGGCATGATGATGACATAGGGAGACAGGAGATGTGAGCAGTGTTGCTGAGCCTTTGAGTTGCTCTCTTAAGTGACTCCTTCCATCATTACTCACTGCTGAGGGAAGAGGCTTCTGAAAGAATGCTTTGAAAAAAGAAAGAAATGTTTCTCTTGCTGTTGATCATGGGTGTATTTCCTTCCTGGTGGCTTTGCTCTTCTTCAGTTTACTAGCCCCCTTGGTCTCAGCACCCAGCCATTACCTCCCTTGATTCTCATACCGACCTCTGAGGTGTGTATTACTAACGAGTACTCGGAAGGTTGTGGAGATTCTGGAAATTACCCAAGGTAACACTGCTAGTCAATGATATGTTACACTTGAACTAAACTCCAACCCCTTCCCAAGCCTGTACTCTTAACACACTGTACGGGTGTGTCCCTCAACCCCTGTCACATGAAGCTTGACCTGTATTAAACTAGGTGGACATTGTAGAACAAATTGTCCTGGCCCTTGGAAGTGTGGATTTGTTCATGCTTTTCTCGCGTGAACGACACACATGTGTACACAGACTCATGAACACACACGCATACATACGTAGATTGCTTTGCTTAGTTTCCTTGTACTGATCTTTCAAGTCTTGGCTCAGACATGACCTCCTGCAGCCAAGCTTCTTCTATGAACCCTCCGCTTCACCCCTGCTGCTCTCTGGTGGCACTCTGCACAGCTCTGTTACAGCACTTACTATGTCCTGTTGTGTGTAGGACCTGTCCCTCTGGCCAGCATGTGCGTGCCTGAAGGTCAGGGGCCTTGTCTCAGGGCCTAACCCTGAGAACTTGTGGCCCTGCAGAACTTGCTACGCTAGGCCTTGCCAGCTCTCTAAATGTGAATGGAACCAAGTCGATAGCGGGATATTTGAAACCTATATGGCACTGATGATACAGGTAACCTGAACTTGAGGGGGGCCCATAGCCTGTGTACTCGAGCAGGTCTAGAAACGGCCTGCTAACAGAAGACATCTGTGCCTTCCTGCTTTCCAAGCACTGTGAAAATCTCCACAAGCAAAAGGTTTGAGGAACTATAACATTTATGGCTCCCTGGCCATAAATTCACTGAAGAACACATAAAGAATGCCATTCCCACAGGGTTATGGCAAAGATTCAGTATTGCAAACATCTGCATATGAGCAGTAAAGCTAACCTCTGGTGCGCACTGCTCGACTGTTATCGACATATATTAACATTAGTGACAATCAGATGTGATTATCTGAGATGGCATTTTATCTGCCAACTGCAGACTTATGGCTTCTAAAAACCCAATTCGCTCCCTTTCTCATATGTTGTTTTTATATGACTCAAATCACATGCAGAAAATCGTGATGAGTGTGGCTCTGCTTTTATGTTTTGGTGAATACGGGTGTGTATAAATTTTCAGTACTTAAATTGATTTTTAGCATCCTGGTTAGAATAGGCTCTCAAAAGTTTGTTAAACAGCTAAGTAAATTTTAAAGCATTATGACTTTACATTTGAAGACACTACTGAGAGCCAAGAAAAGGGGGTAGATGCTGGTACTGGCTGATAGGGTTTTTGGTGTAACAGCTTTCTAATTAATTTACAAGATTGGAGTGTATATGTTACATGATGCATCTCAAGGTTTAAATTGCTGTCATTATCTCCTTATTATTTAAACCAGGGTTTAGCAGAATTTCTCTGTTCAGAGCTAGATAGTAAATATTTTTGCCTTTGTGGGTCCTGGGTTCTCTGTAATAACCACTCCTCTCTGCCACTGTAAGGTGAAGGTAGAGAATACAGCAACAAATGAGTGGAGTTGTGTTCCAGTAAAATTGTATTGACAGAAATAGGCAATGGGCTATAGTTTGCTAACCTCTGGTTCAAGCAAATAATACATTTTTCTAGAAGGTATTGGGAGATTTAGGAAAAAAAAAATTCAGACCTTTTGCAAATGGACCTTTCCTCTGGCTCCCGTTCTATTTGGCAGTGTCTAAAGTGGCCAAATTAGATTTTAAGTTAAAACATAAAACTTTAAATCAATATATGTTCTTTATGATAGCACAGTGATTCTTAATACTTATTTGATTTTAGTTCATCGAATGCATTTAATGCATCTCCAGTAACAGTGACTTGTTACAGCAAAAGTTTTAAGAGGAGAGGGTGGCATTACTCTGTATTCTTTTCTCTAAATTCCCTTCTAAAACCGTATGAGCATGAACCATTGCATTGAAATAAGTAGAATTTCAGATGGGCAGAAATATATAGGTGTCAGAAAGCAAGAGCTTAGAGTCAGAATTCCTTTCTGAAACCTAATGTCAGCATCACTGACACAGGGCTTTCTCCATTTCACACCAGGCCATAGAACCTTTGAGAATGGACGTATGCTGGAACTTGCAAATATCTTACAGGTGATCGTCAGATTTCCGAATGGCAGGAGGGTTTCTGGTTTCACAGTTTGGAAAGGATTACAGAGCTAGGCGCAAGGGAAATAAGTGAGAGTATACCTTATCATACTTGTTTTTCTCTTTGTTTGAGGTTATTTTTTATGCCTCTCCAAATGGTATGTGAGACGACCCAATTTGCATTGCACTATTCTGGGTGACTGAGGCGGTTGGCAAAACCGTGACCCAGGATAACATCCCAAGCAAGTGGAGCCTATATAAATTATTCTTACTTCTTATTTGTTTATTTCAAAGCAGTGTTTCTACCTTGTAGTTCCAAGTGGTTTTCAAGACGTCCTCACCAGTGTAGCAACTGCTGACAGCTTAACGTTAAGCCTGTAGCCCTCCCCACCCAGGTCTTGGCTGCTTAGCTTTGCAAATTAGCGAGCAGAAGTTGGGGGCAAGAGAAAAACTGTGTAATTGTAGGAGAGGCTTGTGACCCATCTAGCGGGGAGTACTTTGTGGAATTCTTTATAAGGTCAGAGCCAGACAGTTGTGACTTCTCACGTGACCAGTTTGGGGATACAGCAGTGGGATGTTTGGAGGGGAAGATGCATGGTCCTCAGACATGCAGCTTCGGCATCACCAGCTTTTTAGAAATGCAAAGTCTCAGGCCCTATGGCCAGGCTACTAATCAGAATCTTGGCAGGTGGGTCCAGGAATCTGATCTAAGCAGGTCTCATGCTGATGGTCCTGCCTACGAAAGTTCAAGAAGCACTGCTTGATTCGCCAGCCAGTTAGCTCCATCTAGTACCTTTTTATGGTTCTGGAAATTGAGGGCAAGTGACTTGCCCAACATGAAGCCTGGGGGTGGGGACCTGGTGGTCTGATTCCCAGGCCAGGGTCCAAGACAGTGCCAGTTTAGGTAGATGACAAAGAGGCCAAGGGCCTTAAACAGAGTGGTGACTTGGGACCAATGTCTGCACACTGTGCCATTCATGTTGTGGTGGAGAGACCTGGTCGGAGGAGAGGTGGAAGAGTTGGTGACTGCCAGCTCTCCTCCTAACCCGGGGCAGCCTTTCTCCATTGAAGAGCCTGGTGACCCTGCTGTTGAACTTCCTCTTTTAAATAAACAGCTCCCTAGAGCATCCTCCGCTGAGCTTAGCAACAAGGGAGGAGGGAGTGAGGAGGGGCGGGAGGAGAAAGGCTCCCCCGTTATCATCATGTCAGTGCAATCACTGGGAATTACGGTTGAGGATTAAGAGTCACTTGGGGATAATTCAGCCAGGCTGGAGAGGGAAATACGCACCCGCGCGTGCGTGTGCACGCAAACACACACACACACACACACACACACACACACACACACACACACCGTAAACATATTGCTAAAACTCCTGGCAGGAAACAAACAGCGCAGGAAAACAAGTATGGGCAGAACTGAAAGGGCCTGAATTTTGAATAGGTGGTATAGGCTCCAGAATGATCTGTTTCCTAAACACTTTGGGGGAAGTTGTATACACAGTGACTATAGCAGAGCAGCTGCTTCCCCAACTCTGTGCATTGCTCTGTTTCAGAACCAGCATCCCTTCTCCTCCAGGCATCTGTTCCTGAGAACACTTGAAGGTTCTGCCAAGAGGACTCAAACTGGCAATAGAATACTTGAAATGTAGAAAACGATACACACACACACACACACACACACACACACTTCTAAAAAGACGCAGCAAGTCCCGAAGGAAAGTGTCGCCTATCTCCCAGAATCAGGTGCCTCTGCAGAAGGTCAAATACATTATCCATCTCTTGTGGTTGTCCTTGGACTGAAACAGGAGACCTCAGCCAGTTAATGTTTTGCTTTTCCCAGAGACAGTGTGGAATTGGATCACACTCTGGGTGTGTGCTGCCTGCACCAAGAATGTCTTTTCTCACCATGTGACGTGAATGTCCAGCCTGACGGGATTCTCCCTAAGCATGGTAAATGGAGTCTAGAAGAATCCTGTGCTTTTCCGATCAACTCTGAAAGAGCTAAATAGACCAGAGCAATCTAAAGTAGCGAGGGGAAATGATTTGTTCGCCTTCACTGAGAGTCTTGGCAGAAAATTCCACTGAGGGGCATGGCTGAGACCTCATGGGGCCAGTTTCAAGTGAGAGCTCCCTTCACCCTTCGTGTGTCTCTCACTTGAGGTTGGCTGCGAGGCAATTAATTATCTCCATGGTAGATGCCTCCTACTACTTCTTTCTAAGCAAGTCCCAGGCCTTAAACGGGGGTTAAACCAGGAAGGAAACGGCCCCAGGCTTTCCAAGTGTAGGTGCTCTTAATATCACTCCGAGCCAAACAGAAGCAACTGTTAAAAACTGAGAACAAACTGAGGGTCGATGGGGGGTGGGAGGGAGGGAAGGGTGGATGAGGGGTATTGAGGGGGACACCTGTTGGGATGAGCACTGGGTGTAGTATGGAAACCGATTTGACAATTTCATATTTGAAAAGTTACCTTTATTTTTATACTCTTTTTCCAGTCTTCTTCATGCTTTATGACTTGAGAGAGATCTTGTTGTTGTTTTGCGTAATGAGACTGACTTTATTTTATTTCCCGAGGAGGAGGAGTTCCAGAAGTGAGAAGGTGGGGGGAGGTGCAGGCCAAGGAGGCTTTCTCTCCCTTTCCAAATCCTCCCCGTTAGCATTAGAGCACTACAGAATCCTTTTCCAGATGGACAAATGCTGCAACAGATGTGTCAGCAGTCGTGTATTCTGGGATTATTTGGGTTTGTTTAAATTGAGCTTACCCTGCACCAAAGGATTTTGTGGAAATATGTCGTGTTTTTGGACAAGGAGAGGTTTCCAGCCTCAGATTTGAAGGGGCTGAGAGATTACCCCATTCCAGAATGCCCATGGGTATGCGTGGCTGTCTTGGGGAATTGCTGCTTCAAGGCCAAATAAGCTGAAAGAACACATCTCTTCTTTTCTCTGATACCTACTGGAACTAGACGTTTCATAATCTGGATCTTTCCTCTTTGATTTTCTGCCCAGGATCTTAATAAGACCGGCACTATCCGTGAAGCTGAGGTGACCTGTTCAGATGCTCTCAGAGTTGGAGAGGGAAGCCATGTTGGGCTTCAGGGAAGGGACACACGTCCTGTCTGCCCGTTATGGAGGTACAGAGAAGGGACCCTCCAGGAACAGTCAGGCACCGCCCTTAGCCGCCAGACACAGCTTCCACAGCAATTCCACACTTTTTTGAGAAGGATGCTTTTGTGGTCTCAGATGCTGGCTTCATGCGGAAAGCTGACAAGGAATGTTTTGTTGCGCATGGGGCGCTGCAGATCTGGAACACCGTGGAAGTCAGGAGCTCTTGGATCCAAACCTGGTTCTGGGATTCTCTGTGTCCTCTTAAAGGACTCATTCAGCCTTTCTCTACCTCCCTTTCCCCATCAATGAGGTTGGATTAGAATTAGATGCTTCTTAAGTATCTGCTAATGACAACACTCCAATTTTTTGACTCTGTACTAAACTAACCAAGTACAGTGTGTGTATTCTACCTTCTAGGATTTGAGAATGTCTTAGCCAAAAGAAACCTAAAGAAATAATTGATGGACAGGGCGTCTGGGTGGTTCAGTTGGTTAAGCATTGGACTCTTGATTTTGGGTCAGGTCATGATCTCAGGGTCTTGAGATCGGGGCCCCCATCAGGCTGAGCATGGAGCCTGCTTAAGATGCTTGCTCTCTTTCTCTCAAAAAAATATATTTTTTAAAATTGATGGAGATTTCCCTACAAAGGTGAAAATTTACACAGAAATCCTATTGTTAACTCTTTCCTGCAAAAACAACCCAGTGGACATTTGCCCTTCAATTTTTAAAAAAAAATTTTTTTTCAACGTTTTTTATTTATTTTTGGGACAGAGAGAGACAGAGCATGAACGGGGGAGGGGCAGAGAGAGAGGGAGACACAGAATCGGAAACAGGCTCCAGGCTCCGAGCCATCAGCCCAGAGCCTGACGCGGGGCTCGAACTCACGGACCGCGAGATCGTGACCTGGCTGAAGTCGGACGCTTAACCGACTGCGCCACCCAGGCGCCCCAATTTTGCCCTTCAATCTTGATGAGGAACTGGAAAGATCTTAATTACTACTAAGAAGCACAGTACATTACAGAATTCTTTCACATATGATCCTCACAGCAAACCTATGAAGTGCTGTGCGTTATATCCACGTTTTGGAAATGATGAGTAAATGGTAAAGCTAAAACCTAAATAGGGTTCTTCTGTCTTCCAGTTTTCTAGAATTCTAGTTAATACTCCTAGTGCTAATTCTAACTAATTGATGATAAATCCTGGTTACTCTGCTAATTGAGTAAGTTTTTAGCACCTGCTATGGAGCCCCCCTCCACCCCCTGCTCAGTTTTCTTTGGAAAGTAAAATATAACCAAGGCAAGATACATATGCTGAGAAATGATTAATAAGACCAGTTTATATTCAGCATCTCCAAATATATATATTTTAGTCCCAAACTTGTAAATAATTTTATAAATGAGTCACTCTCTTGCCTTTTTATAAGCTGTATCTAGTTCATTTCCCTCTTCCAAATATAAATCCCTAAAGGTTCAGCGTACTCTTATTTTTCAGGCAATAAGGAACAGACAAAGTTAGCCTTTTCAGGTATTTTCATGTAGTCAGGGAAGCTCGCCAAGGGAGTGAGGATAAGATGGCCCAGTGCCCTTGGGCCTTTAGAAAACGTCTCATGGGGGCAAATGCTTTGATTCCCAGCAGTGCAGGAGGTAACAGATGTGAGGCTCTCCAGGTGCTTACCAGAAATATGTATCTACTGTGGGACAGAACAAGGTACTTTGAAGATTGGAGAATTTGTCGGCCCTGTGACTGTTCACTTTATTGCTTTCTTCCTGTGCAAAATGTCTCCGGACCCAGAGGGAGAGGCACCAGCCAGACAGTGAGTCAAATGACAAGTTGACAAAATGGTTGTAATTCTAGAAGCTGCAGTCCCATCCCACTCTTTTTATGTAGGGATGGGATGAAGCCAAAATCTGAAACAGCTCCCAGGAGAGCAAAAAGATATTGTTACTAATGGTTGGACTGACCTGAATTCTTTCCACATTTATTTATGCCATCCGTCGGAATAAACATCTGAATCACATCCACATTAACACCCATATCTAGTGAGGGTGTTCTTATTAAGAGAGCGCGTCAGCCAAGCCTCACAACATGCCCTGTGCCCACCAGGTGCAGGACAAGCAATTGATATCATGGCAGAAAGGCCTTAGAGTGACACCACAAATATCTCTGCTCCTTATCCAGAGATTTCATGACACCAGGCACAAGATGGGACAGCAGAATTTGATGCCACATTTGAGCCAGATACTTTATGTTAAGGGAAGATTTGTGCCGGTTTAGACATGGTATCTGTTTGTGTCCATTCATTCCTCTGCTAAACAAATGGTTACAGAACACCTGCTACTATCCGTTATTGTACTAGAATCTACAGAGAGCGCAATGGCACCTGGTCGTGGCTTCCACTTTCTTACTCTCGGGTAAGAAAACAGCGACTTTAAAACACCAGCGACAGGTCCTGAGATGTAGGTAACAGGTGTTGAAGGGAGTAGGGTATGAGTCCTGTATCTGTTCATGGAGACAGAGTATCAGGAAGAAGCGGGGATAGAGGTGCAGGTTAAGCTAAAGGTGAATACAGGTGAACCAGGTGAAATTTGCACGGAGTCCACAGGGAGAGAAGTAGAAGTTGCAATCGAGTGAAGGCGTACAAAGCCCTGGGAGGTAAGAGAGGGAAGTTGTGAATCACTACCGGCTTCCAGGCCTGCTTGTGATGTGGCAGAGTGGACCAGTGCCCTCCTGCTCGCCTGTGCCGTATCCTGGACCTCACTGATCCTTACTCTCTGCTGGTCACGTGCCATCCTCTTGATATACACGATTTGCATACTCCTCCTCCCCCTGCTAGGAATATTACTGTCTCGCCACCACCATCCAGAGCGTCCAGGCCGGAAGGAGCGAAGCTTGTGGAACCTGATAGTCCGTTTTGTCTTGTGTCTCCCTGTCTCAGCTCCCTGCCAGCTCTGTGAGGACAAAGAGCAGGATTATTCTTCAGGTACCACTGCAGTGCCTGTGACGGAGCAGGCCCGTGGTACGTTCTCTGGAAACACTGCTAGCTCAGATGCTACTCTGTCACACATTGCCCTCTTCCATCCTTGTCTTAAGAGTTTAGAAGGGGTTCCATGTCCAGTGACTTGTGGACATACGCACTTGTTACCTAATTCTTCTGAAACCGGGTAGGTGACCTAGTAGGGATGGACTAGTTGATGGTGTGAGAGATGTAGTGACTAGTAAGAGACCCTTGAAATCCTCGTACTTGGTTTTGCAAGTGAGGTCGTTAATGCTCAAGAGGGAGAGAGCCTACCCTGCCGCCAGAGATAGAAAGTCAGGCTTATGTTGTGGAAAAAGTTCTCCAAACTAGATGAACCATGTAGAGCTGCGTCAAAGATCTGCTAATGAATTCAGTCATCTCCATCTCTTTAAATGATATATTAACATATTTCAGGTTTACTGCTTTTTTTAAGCGAGTGCTTTTTAAGTAATTTGAAGACAATGTCTCAGTGAATTGGTACTATCATTTCTGATGCTCACACTAGATAAAATCTTCAAGGGTAGGGTTTTAAGAGAGTATGGATTACAGTATTTTTTTTTTTTTACTGGTTAGGAGGAGGGTAATAATAAATCTGTAATTGGTTAATAAGGGGATCATGGACAAGTGGTGCCAGTAAGTCAGAGTGGGAAGTGTGTGGGCTAATTCAGTCTCCTATACCTACCACTTAGGGAAGTGTGGGTGAGTTAGTCTCCTGTACTCTGGGTTTTCTTGTTCATTAAATGAGGAAAACACAGCTTTCCTTTTAGAGGTGTTGTAAGGTTTAACAGAAGTAGTTAATAAAGAATAATCAGTTCATTGCCCAACCTGTAGTAGGCATTTAAGCCCCTAATTCTATGAGATACGTGAAAATCCCATGCCTTTCTTCCACTTATCCCCGAGTAGGATATGCCCTGGTTGTGGCAAGGTCTCTGGCCATAAATGGAGCATAAAAACTTGGCCACCGAACTCACAAAGATGTGGATTGAAATGATGGCTTTAACACTATCACTTTGACTTCTGAAATTTTACTTATTCTGTCTGTGCATAATTTTTTTCCTCTATAAAATGGGGAACATGATACTATCTACCTAGGAGGGTCATTATTGGGACTGAATGAGAGAAGCCGTTCAAAGCCCTTAACGTGGATTTGGTGCATAATAAATACTCAACAGACGCTAGTTATCATTAGCTACCTATTACCCATTGTTGCTTTACTAGGAAGTGGGTATCAGGCTCCTCCTGGCACAAGAGAGCTTGCTCTGTTCACTGAAGCTTGCTCTGCAAGTAAGGTTGCAGTCCAGTATTACTGAGGATGTGAAAGCCACTCTGTGGGGGACAGAAGCAGGAACCCTTGCTGTACTCTTTCCCAGTCCAGAGGCACTCAGGTAAGAGGCCAGATCTGCATGGGAAGGTACAGAAATGGAAGAAGTACCCACATAGGGCACCACAAAAGGAGGTTAAGGAAAGCAGAGATTGCTCTATAGGAGTAGGATTGGAGGCTTCAGAGGAATTCTGGGCATTTATTTTTATTCCAGAGACCTAACAGCACATAGAAGTTAAGAAAGCACATTATTGAAAAGGAGATTTCTTTGGAAGACCTGCATCTTTCTTAGATAAACACAGAGAGAAACGTTGACAGAAGCCACGTAGCTGGCAGTGCACTTCCCAGGGCAGGCTTCTCTTTTCGGGTGCCGGAGCCACCCAACACAGAGGTGATCATGACTTCTTAGCACGGTGAATCGGGCAGTATGGGCAAACAGTTTCTGCCTCCCGGAGCCCGTAACACTTGCTAGGTACAGGCAGTCTAGACTGAAGGAAATGATTGAGAGTTCAAGATACAGTCGTTTACCTGGGGACACAGATGTAGAAAGATAATAAATAACAGCTGGCCAAATGCAGAATCCTTCACTTTCTTCAAACACCATCTTTTTCATTAGGAATCTGAATCTGCTAGATGATCCATAGAGTGCAGTCCTTCTAAAATGATTTCTTACTCTCCCCCTGTCTCTCTCTCTCACCCCTCCCCACTTAAAAAAAAAATAGATCCCCCTTGCTCACACCTGGTATCATCTACAATTAAAGATCACTTGAGCTGCTGACAATGTCCCAAGCTGTTCTTTAAGACGAACTCACTCCACTTAGCAGTGCCCTGTGCCTGCTGATCCCACTGCAGTGTTTTCTCCGTTGCAGGCATTGCCTCAACAAAATCTGTTTTAGAGTTTTCTTTGCTTCTCCATGCTGAATTACAGTCACAGTCAATGGCCCACTTGTGTGTAGTTCAAGAAGCAATTAAGGGCTCTTTTCTTCGAACAAGCAAGGGAGGGGGTAGAGTGAAAAATGATCATTACTCTGATGAGTCCTCTGCGTAGCTGAACAGTTCACAGATCTTTGATAGCATGAGTCCCCCCACATTTAAACCCATCTCTGTAACTGCCTTCTGCAGCCTCTCTTGCTGTCAGAGACACTTGAGGGCGGGTCAAGGACTCACATGTCCTAAGGTCGGAAGAGCCCAGTCCGACTTAGGGTTCTGATTAAATACGGTTGTACCAGCTGTACAGAAATCCACAGCCGGATGATGGCGTCATTGGAAATTAAAAAGTGGAAACCTGGGAGACCTCCTAAGTAACGTGGCAGTCTCCATCATAAGCCTTTTGTTTTATTCAGGGGGATTTATTATAATAAACGTGGTAGTCTTCCTATCTATGCTCTTCTACATGAGTTGTGTCCATCTTTTTAGCTTGTATGTTGGTGGAGGGCAGAGACTTCTCTATCTTTGACCATCCTGGTCTAAAGACAGAAGCTGCTCAAATGTTTTTGTTAAGATGATCCCTGGGTACCCTCCTTGATGTTTCTCAGTAAATATCTGCTCTGTGTGGAGCAGTAAGCTTGGCTGGGGTGGGAGGGGGGAGAGACCAGCCATTGAAGTCAGTGGCTCTCAAAGAGAGGGCCCCTCAACCACATCATTAGCCTCACTTAGGGATGCGTTGGAAATGAGTGCTCTTTTGGCCTTACTCTCAGAAACTCTGGAGGTCAGGTCCAGCAGTTGGTGCTTACCTAAGCCTTCTAGCACATTCTGACATGTGCTCATGTTTGAGAAAGAGTGCTCTAATAAATCCCTCCTGGCCCTCTGGCACCTCCACAGACCTTGTTCGCTGAAGAGGAGACCCCTTCCTCTTATACGATGAGGATAAGCTTTAACACAGCCTCCCAGCTTCCTCCACAGGGTGACAATGTGGCTACTTGCCACCGTTGGAGGTTTGAGGACTGCCTGGCAGCTCAAGGAGCCAAGGAGCTTGACACAACTACGTGATGTGCTATTTGGCCATGCTTGCCTTGAACAGAATGTCTTCGTTACTGGGTATGCATGTTGAGTTATAGAAGGGCACTGCTTGTTGCTCACAATCGAAGCAGCTATGGTCTGAAGAGAAGTTTAGATGTGAAAGACTTGGGTCAAGGCATAGATCTTGTGGAGAAGCTTTGGGACTTTGGGAAAATCCATTAACCTTGCTAAACTTAGATGGACCTGAGTTTCCCCATCTTAAAAACAGAGTTAATTATATCTGCCCTATCTGCTTCATAGGACGTTCTGCTCAATGGAGATAGGGGTCAGGATGGGATTTTGCCCAAACTCACTTCTCCGCTCAGATTTTTGGATGAAGGTGCCCTACCGACACAAAAAGCTCAGTGGGGATAAAGTATTTTTAATGTATTAATCTGATGCATTTACATACATGTGTGTGTACAAGTGCACACACACTGTGTTGCTTCTCTAGTGAGGGATAATAAAACATAAGGCCGAGTCATGTCAGCCTGAGTGAAGCCTTCCATCTCCACCTTGTGGTCAGATGCTATGTCCAGTCACCCCACCAGCCCAGGCACGAGCAGCTAGGACCCCAAGCATTCCTAAAGTCTGGGTGTCATGACTACACACAAGCAGGGACCTAAGCTGAGCCTGCCCACTACAAGTGCCAGAATGATTGTGGGTGGTTGAGAGTCTAGCAGGCTGCATGAGAGGACAGCAGTTCTGTCCATTGTGACCATGGCCCAGAGATGGCCAGGCTCCAACCAGTGCAATGCGCATGTTGCCTCCCATTGGAGGAACTAGCAAGGAGTAGACTGTAGAGATGCATGTCTGAAGCAACCCCTACAAGATCCCCCTCAAACATGAGCATGCTCAAACTCTACTCTCCAGGGTAGGAATTCTCCTTCCCTAAAGTGCAAACACTGGAAGAAAATAGGAGTTTTCTTCTTCCTTATTAGCTAAGCACTCACTCTGAAAATGTTAACAGTTTATATGTGTGAGATGTTATATTCAGTATTTCTTTGCTTTAGTCCCCCAGTGCCATGAGAATCACTGGGCCCCGAGGACTCTCATTGTCAGGTTTGTCTCTTCTCTGCCTAGTGGGCAGGGATGGGGCTTGGTGACAGTGGTAGGCAGCAAGCTAGCTCAGCTTGGTTGGGCCCATGGTGCTAAGGTAGTTCTGAGGGAGTGGGCAGAAAGGAAAATGGTGTGGAAAGATGGAGGCCAAGAGGAAATTTAAGTCCTCAAACAGGAAGAGGCACGTATCAAAACAAGATGAGAGGGGGCTTATGGGCAAGTGCTTTGAACAGTGGCTGGTATTTGTGATTTGCTTCACAGGCTCAGGACTGTTGAATGGATGCATTTGCTAGGTCTAAAATGCTAGGGATGAATGAATTTTGGCTTGACCTGGTAGCACATCAGAAACCTAATCCCGCCCCTAGGTAAGACCTGATTGTGTCTTGATGCTACCCTGTCCTCTTCCTGCTTCTCAGCCTGCAGACTGTAGCCGCCCAAGGCTGTGTGTGCGCCTGGTCCCCACAACTGCCCTTCTGCTTAAACCGTGGTGCTCTACCACCTGCCAGGGCTGGGGCCCTTCCTCACCCCAGCACACCTGAGCAAGATCCTGAGAGCCCTGTCCCATAAACCTGCTCTCTCATTGTACGTTCCATTTTTACAACTTCTCCAGTGCCAAAACTTGCCCAATAATAACCATAATCATTGGACACACTCGTTACTCTCTTCCATCTGTCAGGTAGGACTCGAGGTATTCTGAGCATGGCAGCTGCATACGGTTGTGCAGGTTGTATCTGGACAACTTGGGAGGGTGCTTTCTGGATGGTGGCCTATGTATGTAATGTGTAAACACACCTGGTAGCGCTGAGTTCCGCGGACAGGATGTGATTTTGTCATACTTTTTTGCATATTGTAATTTAGACTGACAAATTTAACTTTGCTGCTCCACAGCTCCTTGCAATGATTGGGCTCTTCGGGTAAAAATGAGGTAAGATTAAGTTCAGACATAGGTTTTTAGGTCAGCAACTAAGTCTGGATGGAATTAATAATGGCAATCATTATTCGCCCACCTCCCTTGTCACTACTAACACTTCCTGAGCACCTGTTACATGCCAGGCACGTGCATGGTTGAAGGACATCCCAAGACTTTCTCTAACTGCAACATGGCAGAACCATCACTTCTTCGTAAATCCAAAGTGACATGTTCCACAAAGATGAAATCTATGAAGCAGCTCCCTTAGAGGTGATCTTGAGGAATAGAGACTCTCAGGGCTGCTACCTGAGGATGTTAAGGTCTGATAAGCGAAAGCTTCCTCACCCCAAATTCCTAAGGTCCCCAAACTTTGTTAGTTTATTGTTTCTTGGTTAGTAAATTTTTCACCCCCTAGACCGAGAAAAATACCTAGAAGTTCATTTATGTGTAGCTAGTTTCAAAAAACTCGATACTCATAGTCTGCTCCCTGACATAGGTTGCTGTGTGACCCTGGAAATGTAAAAATAGCCTGTGGCTTTCCTGTGAATTTGCTACAGCACACAATCTGGGAACCATGACCTTAACCACATCTGAGGCAAAGAGGATAGAACTTAAACACTTGAGTCTGCCAGGAGTCTGCCACCAGCAGGTCACTTTGCCTTGGAATAGTCCAGTAAAACAATGAAAATTTTTACCCAGTCATTTGGAAAGGAAGGCAAGTTGGAGAAAGATGATGATTTTGATAAATTGTAAGGAACTGGTAGACATAGTTTCCTTAACAGGCATTTCAATATCAGGATCACTTTTGGGCCAAAAGACAGTTCCTGGCCAAGAATCCCTTTGGACCTATTGGCAGATGCTTCCTGTAGTTTAGCTTAGAAGCACTAGTTTCTTTCTGGAATGACAGAATCATTGCCCATGTCCTGAGTACTTTTGAGTCTGTGTCACTCAGTGGACCTTTGGCTACTTCAGGGCAGGGACTGGTATAGATTAGGTGTTTAATGCATGTTTTTGAAATATGTAACTCTTTTATAGATGACTTGTGAATATTTTTATTCCTCAAGTAGTTTCTCTAATGAACATAGCTTTGTCATTCTTTGGTCTTTTTTTTGTTTTGTTTTAGGTTTGCAGTCAAAAGGTAGCATGAATTCATCAAGCAGTGCAGCTAAGTATGCATTTAAAGGCATAGGCTTATCCTTTTGAGAGTTGCCAGAGAGAAAGGAGATCAGAGTGTATTGGTGTGGCTGTGGAGATCCTGGTACACCTTTCTTTGCTCCTCATGATAATAGCAAGCACACTATTCTCAACATGTACATAGACTCCATTCCGTAGGTGGCCATTGGAGCCTTAATGCCATTCCACATTTTATGGTTAAGTTCAGTTATGAGCAGTAAGGCAAAGTTTTCGTGGCAGGAAACCAAGAAACAGTATCTTATGTTCTTTGAAACGGAATGCTTGATATTCTGGAAAATGAATGAGTCATATACCATTGAAATTCAGCAATGAACTCGGCAATGGTTGGCATTTGTGCTGGGAAAAACACAGTGGGGAAATTGAGGAGCTCCAGAAAAACCCAGTAGTTTTTTTTTTTCTTTTAAAGTAGGTCTACCATGGAATGCCTGTCCCTAATCTAATGACGGGTAAAGCATAATTATATTGATGTAGGACGTAGCTTGAAGAGGCAACACAGTTTCTGTTTAATATTTACTTTAAGGGAGTACCTGGTAAACTGAGCTGAGAACTTCAGTTCTGGAAATTTTTTGACTTTCTCCACAAGTCCCTTTCTCTTTATCCCCTAGGCCAATGTCATCAAAAATCCCTTGGGTTGAGGCGAGTCACTGCAATATAAGCAGTGGTGCTCTTTCCAGGCAGTTCATTCCATTTGAGATATTTGAACCACTGAGCAATGAGTGATAGCGCTACAAGGAAGTCAGCCCAGACAACGTTTAATAACCATTCCAACCCTGAGAGAGTCCATGCTTTCGAGATGTGAGCTGCTAATAATCCCACAGGGTCATTGAGTGTCTTGGTTTTAAATAAAACAGGAGCAGTAAGGAAGCTTGTTGTGACAAATAGTACACCTGCTCACTGCCCTCTACCTTGCCTCACAATCAAACAAAAGCCCTTTAGCATAGGAATCTCAACAAGCTGCTCAGAGGAGCCATTTATAGCACAGAAGTAAGAGAGCAGAGAGCATTTCCAGGCTTTTGCCAGTTGTAGTTCAAAGCAGACGTTGACTTTCGGCTCTAGCTTAACTTCTTTTCTGCTGAGAGGTAAGAAAAGGTGCATATGATGGTGGTATGGAGGGCTTAGGAAGCCACACCTTTGGGGTTTTTTTTTTTTGTTTCTTTTTAGGAAGCCACACCTTTGTAAAAGTCTTTTCTTCGTTTGTTACAAACCACATTGGGTCTGCCCAGACCTAAATTCCTGGAACTCACTTTTCCTGGAACTCTGATGAAATGCAAACACTGACTTTGAACACTTATTCCAACACTTTTACTGTGCCCCATGCCCGGATCGTTCTGAGTACTAACTCATTTAATCCTCAAAAACAGGATTAGAATCAACGAGAAAGATACTATAAGTGTGATCTCTCATTCGTTCATAGGATTTTATGGTTGCCTGAGATACCTATCTTGATCCTCCAAGAGTTCACAAAAATAATGTTTCCATTGGGGGTGGGGGGGGGTGCTAGGCTTTATAAAGTAGAAACTATTTCTTAAAAAAAAAAATCCTGCAAACAGTATAGCTTACATTAACATTTTTTTAAGTCAAAATATGCAGAGGAAAGACCCCACCTGATACAGAACTCCATTTGAGTTCTTTTTTTTTTTTTAATGTTTATTTATTATTGAGAGACACAGAGACACAGAGCATGAGCAGGGGAGGGGCAGAGAGAGGGGGAGACACAGAATCCAAAGCAGGCTCCAGGCTCTGAGCTGTCAGCACAGAGCCCAACGTGAGGCTCGAAGTCACAAAGGCGAGATCATGTCCTGAGCCAAAGTTGGATGCCCAAATGACTGAGCCACCCAGGCACCCCTGTTGGGTTCTTTTAAGGTTCAATTTTTTGTTTTTGTTAAATGGTAGACACTTTAGGATAATCGTACTTGAAGGTCATAGATGTATGTAGTTCTTGGGACAGATAATCTCTCCATTCAGCACTTAAAATTAGAATCTTTCTACTATACTGATTCTTAGAGGAGCTTGAGATACAGAAATGTGGGTGAATGTGCTTTTTCCACTCAGAATATTACTCGATGTTGTAAGATCATAACATAAAAATAGAAGGTTACTACTGTATTTCTTGTAGGCTTATCACTGCCAATGTCCATGGAGGGGACTGAGAGAAGGGGGCAGGTTGCAGGTAATACTATCTTTTCATGAAAGAAAGAAATGGAAATGTTTTGGCTTTCTTTCAGTAACATATCATTTGTAACGTCTTTCCCTCATTTACAATCATGTCCATTTATAAACAGTAATTTGCTCTTACCAACTTGTACTGTAGTTAGAGTTCTGTTGGGAGTAATTGGTGTTCTTTATCTGTGACATCATGAGCATTTAAAAAACTATAATTATAAATATCCTCTTGGGTAAAAAAAAAACAGTAAAAAGAAGGACTTGAAGAATCTGTGTAGACTGTTTCTTACTGCTTTGTCTGAGTGTCCTGCCCCCACCCTAATTTCTGTGAATTGAGACACCTCCAAATTCTTCAAAACTCAGTGTGCATGTTGCCTAATACAAATCTCAGAAAATGTTACTGTTTAGAGAACAGCATTTAATAATAGTATTTCTTTACATCTAAAATAACTTGTTGCTGTTAATGTTCATCTTCCAATTCTGAAGTCCCAAGAATAAGCTTGGATTCCTTTGTCTAACACAGTGAATTGTGGGTTTTGGGTTGGGCTTCCTCCCTCTTCTTCTTCTTCTTCTTTTTTTTTTGTTTTGTTTTGTTTTGTTTTGTTTTGTTTTATCCAAGGATAGACCAATGGAATCAAGGTTTATATTTCTCTGAATGGTTTGAATTAGAAACAACCGGTCCTAGTGATACTGATGAGTGGTAGGAGACTCAAGCATAAAGTATTTGGAGGAAAAGGACCAATCTATCAAAGACAAACTTCAGTTTCCTAAAACATGCAGTTACAGAGAGGCATTTCGACAGAGGGGAGACCAGTAGATTACTAATGGGGTATTTAGAGAGGAAGGAGCACAAGTAGAGTGTAATCTCAATATATAAACCGCTTATGTTCTTAAAGTCCAATTTGTACCCAGTATTTTTTTTTTTTGTAACTCAGAATGTATTTCCCCATGGAACTATATTTTGCATGCTTTTGGGCTCCCTGGCCAGCTTATGAAAATCTATGTCAAGCATAATGTAGTAATGTGGTTTTTTAGAAAGAACACAGAATTAGATATCATATGGCCCTGGGTTTGAGTCCAAACTTTAGCACTTACTAGTTGGTTTGGCCCTAGGCAGGTCACTGAAGCTTTCTGTGCTTCAGTTTGTTCGTACCCAACATTCACATGCTGAGAACGAGTGTTTGATAGAGACTAGACGTTCAATGAATGTTTGCTGGTTGAATGAACAAAGGAATAAGCACGTTTTTTTCTGTGGGGAAAAATATGTACAAGGGATGAGAACTTCTACGGTCTCTGCTGCCTCATGGTGGAGATTTGAGGCCAGAATCTACAGAAATGGAGACTTCTTACGAAGCCTTTCGTGACCATTTACATGGTGTCGGGTTTACTCTGAAGCACCTGGCAGCTGGACGTCTAGTTGCAGTAGCTTCAGAGGCAAGGCCAAGGCTTCAGGAACACCTTTACAGGCTCCTGTACATCGAGCAGGCACATCGCACATCAAAGGGCGTGGTGGCCATTTGTATGTTTGATTCACACACAAGCTACATCTTAGCAAATCAAGAACTTTGTGTATACATTTACCCCTGTGAAATGTAACAAAGGGCATAAAAAAGTTGTCTATTCGAAAATATATTACCTATATTTTGATTGGCCCAAAGGAGGTAGGTTAATACATTTAAAATAATGAGAAGGAAAAAAATAAGCATAAAAAAAGGAAATGCATCACGTTATTCCCAGAAGGGAGCAAAAAGACACAAGGTACTACAGACTTGGAGGCAGTTGTATTCTGATTTGGGGAATGGACTTAAGTTTATTTTAACAGACCCCTGCTTTTCTAATTACAGTCAGTTCTCAAACAGATGGGTAAGAGCAGTTGTGAATCTATCTTCTATTTCAGTAGGCATACCTTCTGAAAAATCCTTAAAATTTCAAGAGGAACTATTCTTCTTCATCATCTTTTTTTTTTCTTAAGCAATTGCTGTATTTTGAGCTCCAAGGGCTGACAGCTGTTCTAGTTTTGCTTGGGGACTTTTTCACAATGTGGATTAATCAATGTTATGAACTGGGTCCGTGGGGTTTTGGGAATGTAATTGGTTTCAGATGACACTTTGCTAGTCAATCTGTGAAACAGCCGAATGTTGACACAGCTGAACAATTCCAGCTGTTTCCACTCGCCCCTTCCTCTTTCCCTGGACGCTACATCCTTTGCCTTTATTTTTGCCGGCTCTATCTCATTGTGACTTTGCTAAACTAATTTGTTACCCTTTTTGAAATTTCTGTGTGGCTCCCCATTTATTACATCCTCCACTCAGTTTTATTTTGCACAACGTTTTTTTCTTGACTTGCATAGTTCTTCAGGATATTGTGGTTTTACCATGTCAGTTCCCTTTCTTATGTGGTGATTACCTAGGCTATTTATTTAAGGGCACACAGTAACAAATTTGGGTTTTACACAAGTGCTTGGAGTCCTTGAATATTTGGTTTCACAACTGCTTGATTAACGTTTTTATTTTTTTAATTACCAGAGGCGTCCCATTGAATAAACAATACAAGTCATTAACTTCATTCAGTGCGTAGCCGTGTTTGCTACTGTATGTCCCTCTGAAACCATGAGAAAGGGAGATTCAGGTGTCTGTATCGCTGCTAGAAAGACATATGATGAGGAGGAGAGAATCAAAAAAAGACCAACCCTGAGTTACCTACAGTATATTAAGAGTTTATATACTGTCAGGGGAATGGTTTGCAAATTGCTTTCAGTGGTTTTTCATTATCAGACTAATTTCTCTTTGTTTTTTTCAAGAGTACTTGTTTCTACATCTTACCCAGTGGAGGAAAAGCTTTAACTGCTTCTGTGCCCAATAAAATGTTGCCATTTTGTTGGGGGATGGGTTGCAGATCTAGAGCTACACAGGTAAACCAAAGAACAGGACTGCCTGGATAGGTACATGGGTCAGTGTGATGATTCCCACTAGCTGAGACCCTTGGTGTAAACTGAGTAATCCCGTTGTGCCCAGAGGGGTCTGTGTGGACCAAATGGTTGGCTCAGATGTACGGGAGCCTGCTTCAGATTCTGTGTCTCCCTCCCTCCACCTTGCTTGTGCAGACCTAGATGCACAGCACACTTACATATTCTGAAGTCAAAGGCCAGCCTAACGCGGCAAAGCATATGGAACAACGGAGCAGTTCTGAGAATTTGGCAAATAAAAGCAATCGACATAGTGAATTTTTTCAGATGTTTCCTCTCGCTACAATCATGAATGAACATAGTATCAGAGGAAATACTTGGGGGCGGAGACTATCTTACAGACAGGAAACAATGGGTAGATAGACGATGTCATTTCTCTGAATGGAGAACTATAAACAGTACAGGCACTTGGGCATTGGTGAGGGCTGATCCGATTTAATTCTTACATAATGGTATTATGTGTAGTGAAACTTGGGGATCTTTTTAATAGCGAAACACTGAACTGTCATGGGCCACGTGTGCACAAAAGAAGCACGAGAGTATCTGCATCAACAAAGCATATGGGGAAAAATAACACAAATTGCAATTGTAGATGAGTAGCCAGAGTTATAGGTGCTGACCCAGTAAATGGGCTTTTAAATCATTGCACAGAGTTCTCTGAAGACTGACCAAATGTTGGTGAGGGCCAGAAAGACAGATCAAGTACTGGATGTAATCATGGAGGGTACTAGAATCAAAGTGAAAAGTGCCCATACATAATATAACCTATAGGTGGACCTGTGCACCTTAAGGACACTCTGACCAGACCAAGGAAGGTTCTGAGAGGGATAATTAAAGAAACTAAGGGATTTGAGCTATACCACTTGAGGTAAATAAATAACTAGTACCTTTATTTAGGAAGTGGAGAATGAATGGGAAGGAGATCTCTAATATCAGACTGGGTAGGAGAGTGTGAACCTAGGCTTACTTACCCAACATGGTGGCAGTATAGACTTGGAGGGTAAAACCACAGTGTACTGGATAAGAACACCAGCGTTCAAATTCTCCTTCTACTCTTCTCCATTTCTAATTATTATGATTATTTTTTTAACCTCAAAATGGAGGAAGTCACAATCGTCATAGAGTTGTACAATTATTAAATGAGAGGCCTAATGTGGAATGCCTGCCATCATTCTTGTGCTGTATTTAACAAATGGCTATCGTCACCCTCACTGTCATCAACCACATTATTGATACTGTATTTTTATTATAGTTAATAAAGCTTCATAGAAGCACATTTAAAGCACATTGTGCAGGTTAAAAATTAGACTTTACAAGTTCAGATAGATACATAGATGACATGTCAATAATGGTTAACTGGGAAGAGCTAGAGGTATGTGGGCTAAGTCTTGGGCCTTCTGATAATGAAATCAAGTGAGAACTCATTGCTTCTGCAACTATACCTTAATGTGGCTACCAGAAATAAATGACTGTGCTTCAATGGAAGCAGGCCTGTCCTATCTACCACTTTTTCTTGGTCTTATTAAGCCTTTTCTTTCATGGCCTGTGGGTCTAGAAGAAGAAAGGTTTGGATCTTCTGGGCTTGAGAAAACACACCTTAATTACTTGGTTCTAAGACGAAACACCTGGAACCTCTTGAAAGGATGTTTTAAATTCTTAAGGAATATACTGCTTTTTCTTAGTACTATACATATCCTGGGCTGCTTAGAGCTTTATCATTTGTTCCAAAAAAACCAAAACCAAAACAAACAAAAAAACCCCAAATAATCAGTTTCTTCTGGTGGAACTTCAGTTTTGTAGTAAATACTTAACATTCTCAAGTTTATGTTCTGAAAAGTGACGAAGACACTCCTGTGTCCTTCTGCTTCCATAGTGCCTGTCTGACACCATGGAATCATTAACCTCTTTTAAAAGCTGGTGGATGGCTTGGAATGTAAGATGAGAGCCAGTAAACTCTGGCAAAACGAGTGCTTACAAATCAACAACAACAAAATACTAAGGGAATTTCTCAGACAAGGAGGCACAAGTGGAAGGCCCAAATCCTCCATAACAGGGACATTGATTCAGTCATTGGCTTTATATGAAGATACTTCAACCAAGCCGCAGCTAATCTTGAAGGGAAAACACCAGCCATGGTAGAGAGAGAAATTCTCTGCTTGTTGGGTAGAACAGAGAAGTCATTGGAGAATATGAAATATAGTCAGACTAAAGTCAGACCAGAGTTTTGCATGAAGGAAATGGATTATGCAATGAAAACAAGATCTTGGCATAGCATTCTTGCGCTCTGAGAGATCCTTTGTTTCCCAATTTTGCAGTCAAACTGGGACCAGCATGAGGTTTATGCTGGATTCCTTGAATGCAGGAGCAGGAAGGACCCAGGATCAAACAGTCTGTCTGAGGCGGAACTGTCCAGGTATCCAGCTCTGCCCTATATTCTCTCACCAGCCTCTTTAAGGGCAACATTATTGACCTCTGAATGCTTTCATTCATTCAAAGGATGTTTTTAACATATAAGGTGTTTTTATATTAGTTCCCTTTGTTGCGCTTATGGAGCTTACGGAGGTCCAAGTCATGGATCAATCAGTCACTGAAATGCTAGGAGATGGCAGCTGCATCAGGTGTTGCAAAGGAGAGGTGGAAGGTGCCGTGAGCTATAGTGAGGCATGTTGACTTGGGTCAGGGCAGGCTCACTGGGGGGAAATGGCAGTTGAACCCAGATCATTCAACGTGAACCTGGCTAGGGGCACCTGACTTTGGCTCAGAACATGATCTCATGGTTTATGGGTTCGAGCCCTGTGTTGGACTCTGTGCTGACAGCTCAGAGCCTGGAGCCTGCTTCGGATTCTGTGTCTGCCTCTCTCTCTCTTCCCTTCCCCAGCTTGCACTCTGTCTCTCTCTCTCTCTCTCCCCCTCTGTCTCTGTCTCTCTGTCTCTCTGTCTCTCTCTCTCTCTCTCTCTCTGTGTGTCTCTGTCTCAAAATTGAATAAACATTAAACAAGTTTTTTTTTTAAGTGACCTTGGCTAGGCAGATGGAAGCCAAGGCTATAAAGTTAATAAGGTGCCTACCTGCAAAGTGGTTCTGGTGCATTTGGATACCTGCTACCTGTGATAGAGGTTTTCCTAGGGACGTTTTGTTAGCACCTACAAGGGAAGTGGAAAATATTACCGGGGAGGGGTTATCATCAAGGGCAGCTTCCGGGAAGAAGTGACATTTGAATTGAGCTTTGAATGATCACACTACTGATAGTTTGTGAAACATCCCGGAGCCTTAAATACATCCTTTACAAAATTGCTTTGGACTCTGATTCTCCAAACTTGATGTACACTGAACACTGAGTGATTCTTTTTTAGTATCTATGGGGGCAGATTAGGAAGAGTGAGTAACTAGCTCAGGGCAAGCAGTGAAGCAGCATTAAGTATGAGGGGACATGGGGTGGGGTGGGGAACTTGGGGAGTGCTAACCGCTCCCCAGTCATATTGCATCTTAGAAAACTCTAGAATTTCACTTCTGTGCCAGGAAAGGGAGATTGTGCAATAGTTTTTCTTGCTGCCTGATGACCAGGGGAAGCCATAGGTCAGGTAAGGGTGGTCACTCAGCCATCTGTCTGTTGTTTCCCAAACTCTCCATGATGAATCCCAGAGAATGTTTTTTACACTGTGCACCACTGACATCAGAGGAATTTGGGGAGGCTGTTAAAACAGCATACCCCTGGGCACCACAGTAAACCTACAGAATCAGTAAGAAGGTAGGCATCTGCATTTTTAACAAGCTCCCTACGCTCACACACTCTGAAGTTGGTGACCCCTAGAATTTGCACTAGGATTTTAGGCTATGTGTGAGTACTGGATTGTAGCCCCAGTATGATGGGATGTAGCTCACCAGTCTAACATAAAGCCACTAAGAATGGGCCATGCCCACGGGCCCTTTCTTAAAATAAAAGGAGCTGTTCACATATCTGGTGCCAAGACAGTACAGACTAAAATTACCTAGACAGCCTTCTTAGGTGGAAACAGTGGCTCAGGCGAATCAAAGCTGTTCTCAAAAATGTGATGTGAGTTGGTGCCTTTCCCTTCAGAGTGCGATTGTGTAATTGTACACAGGCGCTCCCTCCCTCCAGGCAGAGGGCTAATTACATAACGTGGCCAGTGGGCCCCATCACTCTGTCCTCTAATTATGGTTCATAAAATGTGCTGCGATGACCTTTGCCATCACAGTTGCCCTCGAGGTTGACTCCAGAATGTTAGGGCTCAAAGGGCCTCAAGACATCTCCAACCCTCCTGTACTAGCACCTTATAGTGAAGTGAGGGGGAGGCCCAGCAAGGTGAAGTACTGTGCCCAAGGCTTCGCAAAAATGAGCAGGGAGGGCCGTGACCAGCCCTGATCATGGTCTTTGCATTTCCAACAGCTAGGCTAAACGTGCTGTTGCTTTCTTTTGTAACACTGCCTCATTTCCGAGTCTTTCCACAGCAAACCTGATTGGAGGTACTGTGGGATTTTTAGGGTGAAAAGCTGCTAGTTAGTGTTCATACTGTTTTATAACCACGATAGTTAACATTTCTGAGTACATACCATGAGCCAGACAATGCCCCGGACACGTTATCCACTTTAGCTATCTGATCCTCTCAGCGGACCTATGGAAGTAACTATCCCTCTTTTAAAGATGAGGAGACTGAGGCTTGATAAACTTTCAAGAACCTTTTGAAGGAGATCGACCTGGCAAATAGAAGACCAAAGATTTCAACCAGGCCAGTCTGGTTCCAGGACATTATTTTATATCCTACTGTTGATCATGTGGATTCATGACAAAAATGCCTTTAGTGCAGGTCGAAGCTTAGGTAAGCTTATCTGAATTACTGTTTACTGTTAGATGATGAGAGACAAACTGTAATAAATGTTTACTTTCCCCTGGGTCCTAGATTGCATAACTTTTTGCTTTATCAAATTATATTAATAGAGTATAAATACTCTAGCGTGACCTCACTAGACAGTGGTTGTCTTCTGTCTGTCTCCTGCCCTGCCACCCCACCGTGTTTTCTAGAAGCTTGTTTTCAGTAAAATAACCCAAGAAGAAGAGAATCTGGACTTTGTGTGAAGCCTGATTTTGCAGTTAGAAATAACAACAGCTCCACAAGGTGAAGACTTTGAATATTGTGTGGTCGGGGGAGCCGTGTTGGTCGTGCCGTTCATTGGTTGATTTATGGGCTTTGCGAAGCCAGCTGGTATGTCGTACAGGTCGGCAAGCACACCGATGAATACATGGGATGAGAGTGCCCAGTCCTGACACCTTCCGTGACTGTCCTCCTGTGCTGTGGATCTCCGCCTTGGGTAATTTACACAGACCCTAAATTCTATCCTTTTCTGGTGATGGTCATAAATTAACAAAGCTAAGTATGGAAAAAGAGCTCACATGAAGTGGGATGTCTTATTCTGCCGCATGAAGTGGGATGCGGGGAGCATCTCCCTAAACCTCGATGGTCAGCATGGAAATGCCCTCGCTCAGAGATGGAGACTGCATTTCCCTGCACAGAGCTCCTGTCTGTCCCCATGCATTTGGGAGAGGGGAGGGGGTAATCACTGTCGTCACCCCAGATAGGAGTGCCATGTGGACACTGGATGCATAAATTATCATACACGTGGAATGCAAATCCTGTCCAGGGACTCCTTGAGGTTGCTCATCTGAGAAGCAGTAGTTACAAACAGGCCGAGACTTTATCCACGCTGTTCCCTCCGCCTCAAACACCCTCCCAGCTCTGCTCCACTGGGCTTACTCCTTCTGGTTTTCAACACTCCACTCTAGGCCCCCTTCTCCGATACCTCTTCCCTGATTCCATCCAGACTCGGGGGCGGGGGGAGGTGCTCCCCTCCCCAACCCACACTGTTGTACTGACCTCAGGCAGCTTGTGCACTGGGCTTGGTTAGAATGTTTCTCTGTTTGGCCAGAAGTGGTTTTCAGGGTTCCCAGAGGCCTCTCCAGGGATACAGCAACCCAGAGGAATGCCCCTTTCCAGCCAAGGGAGCAGAGGTGGATACTTGACTTCTCTTCGTTAGCATCCTGGTCACTTGCTTGGGGACTGGGATGATCGGCATGCCTGGCCAGGAGCCATGGTGTGGCCCTGTGGAGCCGATTACCCAAATGGGGCGGGGGCACCCTCTAAATGGGGTCAAAGGGGCTACTGACTCCCCCTCAGAAGTCCCGAATGAAATGTGAACAGCAAGCAGTGCAGAGATGTGGACCGGAGCTGGGAGCAGAGGGGCCCAAGGAGAACCTGAGTTGGACCTTGAGGTCAAGGCTAGGAAAGAGACGAGGAGTAGCATGCATGGTCCAGGGCCATCTACTCAGTTCTCTTTTACCAAACAGAACAGAAGAAGCCCTGAGTGCCTTTGTCCCTGTTGATGGGCTGTTGCCCTTGTGCTAGGGTGTTCAGAGCAGAGAAGGCCTAGTGAACGGGTGGCATTGTCCCTCAGGGTGGGGGTGTGCTGACTTCCCCTCTGGTATTTCTCTTCAACTCCTTGACGTTTGTTGAGCACTTACTGTATGCAAGGGGCTGATACAGTGATTCATAATAACCTCTCTGCAGGCGTCCTCTGCCTGGCAACTAAAGCAGTAGTTTAAATTTCCTTTTGGGGCACCTGGGTGGCTCAGTCATTTCAGCATCTGACTCTTGGTTTCTGCTCAGGTCATGGTCTCATGGTTCGTGGGTTGGAGCCCCACGTCAGGCTCTGCACTGACAGTGCAGAGCCTGCTTGGGATTCTCTCTCTCTCCAAATAAAGAAATAAGCCTTAGATTTCCTGTTAACTCTTGGAATTGGAGAAAACCTATGTAAATAGGCATTATTTTCATTTTCCCTAGGGACAAAGAAAGCACAAAGGGCTTCAGGGCTGTTGCATAAGAAAACTTAAAATCTGGGATTACACTGTAGAATGAGGGATGAGGCCAGAAGCTTGTCTGCCCGATGCCGGCAGCACCCGAGTAACACCGTCCATTCCTCACATCAGCACATGACATGTATGGGTGCCACTTAGAGCAGTATTACCCTGATAGCACTTTCTGCTCTGTCCTTTAAGGCCCAACTCCAGGGGGAGGGAAGATAGCTCCTCCCTCTTAAGGTCTGTTGGGGGCTGCCCTGCTTTTACACTCAGGCTGGATGTTTTAGATCGTCTTTGATTTGGATTCTAGCCTTTGCCTTTTTAAACAAGAAATGCTAGATGCTTGTATATTAATGAACTAGAGTTTAAATAATATTTTGAAAAAAGAAAAAAAAACGCTAGCTGATGTGACCACTGGCCTCTCCTAAGCTACTTTTGTCATGTGCTCTTTGGGTGAGAAAGCCAGAAATTTCGGCAACGGAGTCCTCAGTCCTGAGCAGCCAGTGGTGGTCTGTGGCCAAGAAAAGCATTGTCAACTCTGCTTGGAATCTCCTCTCTTCATTCCCTGCTATGGGCCTCAGGGTCTGCCACACTCCCTCCTGCTCTCCTGTGTCCCGGGAAGGCTCTTGTCAAGTGCCTGCTCAGAGGGTGTGTTGTCATGGCAACCACCTGGGACCAGGCCAGGGAGAAGCAGACTCCTACAGTGCATCAACTCGAGCTGAGCACAATGGGGAGGAGGAGGTGAGCTGAGAGGGTCTGTGAAATGTGCGTCTGGATGCCAGAGGCCCAGGGAACAGGATTATCAGGTGCTCACTTTTGCAACATGGGATGCCAGGTGTGAGTGAGGGGGAGCCTAAGAAATGTGTAAACTGCAAGAAGTTAGTTTACAATCCATTCACTTAACAAGTGATAACTGAGTACCTCTCTGGAACCACATCCTGCACTAGGAGATGAGGATTAATCACATAATAGCTCTTCTGCTTCCAGAACTTACCAGAAAAGCATAGATTTTTTTTTGATGTTTATTTTTGAGAGGGGGAGCTTGCACAAGCAGGGGAGGGGCAGAGAGAAAAGAGGGACAGTGGGTCTGAAGCAGGCTGTGTGCCGACAGCAGAGAGCTTGACGCAAGGCTTGAACCCTAGAACCATGAGATCATGACCTGAGTCGAATGAAGGCGGACGCTGAACTGAGCCACCCAGGTGTACCTAGATTTTTTTTTTTCAAATACAGAACTGTGGTGTTTTGTTTCTATGTTTTATATTTTACGAACTACATTATTTACTGAAAGTAAACAAATCCCTTTTTCGTGATGAGACCTACTGGCTGCCAGAAAAACTGGATCTTTGAATCTACTTTAATTTTTCTCCTCAATACCATTGGTCTTGTCCCAGCTTTTAGCTTAATTCATATTTAGGGATGGTATAAGTAAAGAAAATTGAGAAGAAGGATCTTTTATCATATCCCATAAATAGCAGGGAATTCTGGGCTCTAATTTCCCCACGGGAGGAAAGATTCTGCTGATGTAAATTACAATAGGGTGTCTCAGAGCAGATTTTGAATGCAGTAAGGAAGATTTCTACAAGCCTCTGTTCTTCCAGAAGTGAGAGTAATTGTTCATACTGTGGTCTTGTAATAGGTACATTGTGGTAACTTTCTGGTAGACAGGGAACATAAAATAAACTACCCTTCACCGTGACAATTAAATATCATGACTTTGAGTTGAGTAAGCATCACTCTAATATGCAGTGGACATCTAAGTGGACTCATTTGCCAATAAAATGCAAGATTCCCTGCATTTTATGTGTTCCTTCGATGGGCAGGGATCTTGGTTGTTTTGACTCTATGAAGACAACTGTGAATTTTGTTTCTTTTTTTTTTTTCCCTTGTGCTCCCCTGAGGTTCATTTATTGGCTTTCTTTGTTGTTTCTTCTCTCTTCTTTCTTTAGGAGACTGATCTACCTTCCTAGCCTTAACATTCATCTGTCCATCAACAATAAAGGCTATAACTAAC